>NC_081199.1:2312676-2612676 GCF_902713425.1 Acipenser ruthenus
CCCGAAAACACAAGACGCTACTGAACAGAGGGGAGCCGAAGAAGAGCCGGAGGTTCTGTACGCACACGTCAGAGGATGATTTCTGTACTGTGCTCTTAATACAAGCATGGCAATGAGCGCCACACAAATATATATATATCCTTTAAATAACTGTTGAGCTGTTGTTTGTACGCGATTTTAAACGCGTAGTTGGACGCCTGCTATATATTTGTGTTTAGTTTCCATCACACTGACTTAACCCAGAAAGCGCCATTGTCTTCATTGGAGCACAGGCTACTTTGTCATTAAAAAAAAAACAAAAAAAACGTGTATTTTAATAGAGTGGTATTGTTTCTAATCATATGTTATTAATAGTATTGTTAATAACACGTTTATAGAATTTATAAACCACTGATCTTTAGTGTTTATGTCGATCGTGAGATCAACGGTTTGAAATGTTCAGATCCTGAGATAATTTATTTCCTGTTCTCGACATAACAACTTGTTAATCGCATCATGATCTCAGCGAGTCACAGGAGAGCCCTAAACTAAAGTGTTCTCTTACATTTTAAAATAAGATTGTTGAATTGAGATTGCTTGATTTCTTGGATCATTTTTAAATGAGCAGATGCTATAAGATAAATTCTTAAGATGTGCGCTATTTTTGCACATTTCAGCAATAAAATACATATCTGCAAATCACCATTTGTAAGGCTGATGTTTGCTTAAAGAAATGTGAATTCTTTGGCAGCTTGTAATTATTTCTGCCTATTTGTGCCTAATAAAAATAAAAGAGACTCTCTTACAAATGTTACTCAAATGTGTTTGCGTCTCAGTTTGTATATATATATATATATATATATATATATATATATATATATATATATAGATATAGATATACATACATACATACATACATACATACATACATACATATATATGTGTAGTGGTTTTGTAACATTTGTTTTAATTACAACAACAGAATTTGGTGTTTCCCACACTGTGCAGCCCACGCTCCACAAGAAGATCATTTGTATATCTGCACAGTGGCGTGATTAAATCTCTATTTCAAAATAGACTGAAAAGATGTGGGCCAGTGTATTGTGGTTAGTGTGGATCCACAGCATTCAGAGGGCCAGATAGGTAGGTGCTGCTGTGCGTCTAGACTGGGGGGCTCAGACTAGTGTGCAAGTGAGTGTGGTTTCTGCAGACATGTGGAGATGTGATGAGGCTTTAAACCCACACAGCTAGCAGGAGCATATCCTGCAGCAGATCAATAACATGCTGTGTTAATAATAAGAGGGGCTAGGTGGTGGTGGGGGGGGGGGGGCTATACTGCCTGACTGCTTCCAGACTTGTGAACTCACATTATTATAAAGTCTGCACGCTCAATAACTAACCTAGGCAGGGAGCCTGACAGCAGTAAAATTGCACTCCTTAGATTACCCCTAACAGCCGATTTGTCTCCCCCAACCAAGCATCTTAACCGCTGTACAAAGAAGCCAGGCTGGTTTCCTGGAGCAGTTCTAGCGCTGTGACCTGGTCTCAGCTGCCGTGGTCAGAATCCACAGGAGACGTGCAACACTGCCTCAGCTTGCACCTGCTGTACCTGAATTTTCAAGTACTTTCTAAATCACACATGACCCTGTTTGAATAAGCATGGGGCAGAGACAGGGTTGCAGATAACCATTTTCAAGAAACACGTCAGGTTTGGATTTGAAACAGGTACACGTCTTGCCCCCTTAAAAAAAACAAAACAAAAAAACATGCAAGAAACATCTTTGCAAGCTGCAGCTGAGGTACCGAGCGTGCTAGCCTAGCATAACATTAAAATGACTATCATTTTCAATAGCAGGTACAAAAGCTATTTTGGGTTTAGATAACAATGGCTGAGAAATTCACACCTTGCACATTCACACTGGTTTGTTCAAATACAGTGGCTGTCAAATGTGGTTTACAACAACTAGCAGCTTGAGAGTAGTTCAGATTGCAGCATTGTGAACTGACATCATATTGTATAAAAACAATTCATAAAGCCTGTAGCACCGTGCTGAATTAATGAACCCCTCCTTTATAAAAATGTGCCACGCTGTTTGGTTTTGCAGTTTCTGTGCTTTTCGTAAGGGCACACAATGCATTTACCACAGTTTTCTTAATTTGCTTTCCCATACCTCTCTGGCCTTTACAATGCTTATCTATGCTTTACCATGCTTTATTACACTTTACTACACTTTTACTATGGGAGACTTTTGTAAGGGCTGTTTTTCACTAAAAAAAATCAAAATATTGCAGTTAAAAACCTTCAACTAAAATGAAGTGTGTCTAATGACTGTGTACTTACACATAGCTACAATGTTATTATGCATAGTTCCAATGTACTTCATGAGAAAATTGTTTTGCACCCTGTACGTAAGCACACACGCGTATCACAAAAGGGTGGTTAGGGTTATAGTGTACAGAAAGATTGACACATTAAATATATTGTAATAGCATTGTAATTATGTGTAAGTACACATGTGTTTACTGAGTAAATACACAGCAATTTGAGATGCTTAATGTAAATCTTGTTTTTTGCCAGCTCTGTAACATCAGCAGTTTGATTTTCATTTCACAATAAATTGGTGCAAACTCATCAGGGCGGTGAGTTCTTTATGCACGTAGCCCACGGGACGCACATTTCTTTACCGCTGCATACTTGACACGTCCCTAAATACCCACGTGTACAGAAAGTGAAAAAGAAGCTAAGCCTTATCTGACTTCAGCCAGCGCAGGAAAGTCAGCCAACTCAGACCAAAAGCAACAGCTTCGTGCAGTGCCCTGATTCCACACTCCCACGGACACCCCCAACCCAAACCTAAAGGTCACTGCCGAGGCTTTGATTTGTGATTTGCATGTCTGAGCAGGGCCGAGAACCCTCACGAAGCGCGTGAGGGATTACTGTTAACGTGGGGCAGAGACATTAGTAGTGAAACCAAATTCACGTGGTGAAAGAAAAGATAGCATGCAAGGAGCCTCAGATAAAAGCAATGTTAGAGATTTTTAAAATGATTTCATTCATGTGCTTTATTTTCAGTGGAGGCGTTGTTGCATAGTTCCAAGAAAGGCACCAGAATGGTCCTCTATTACTGAATTGATCCCTGTAGTTACTTCAAGATAACCCTCGAAACAAAGCACTCACCTGCTGACACCAGCATGAACTACGGGATGCTTGAGTACAATGATAGATGTGTAGAATGCTCTCCACTCGAGTGCACATCAAGTACTGAACCTTGAGTTTGCTTACGTCGGTATGGAGCTGGCTGATGCAGCAGAAGCCTCTACAGAAAGCGGGAGAGTTGAGAATGGAGGTTTTACAAGACAGGGCTCTCCAAACTTTAAGGCATGCGCTTTGAATAACATAATTTTCTATCCTTACTGACAGCTTGGATCTGCTCCTCCAGATGGTCAGTTTCCTCCTCGTGATGCTTGAGTTGCTCTCAAATGTATTTTAAGAAGAAACCGATTGAACAGCCGCTCGATTCCTTGTGTGCCTGAAGGGGTTAAGTAAGGATCTCCCTCCGTCTAGCTGGTAGGAATTCTATAGAGCAGCCTGGTCCTACTGCATTGCCCTTGGGAGAGACGCCAGATAATAAAAATGTCTTTTTCGGGGAATGTTATCTTGCCACGTTAGGAAGTGGTGTAGAATTGCAAGTCACGCCCGGGGCTTGTGTTCTTGCTGCCCTGTAGTTCCCAGGGGGGTTTGTGTGCTGGGAGTGAGGAATGAAGGACATGTCCCATTCCAGCGGCGTGTACGAGAACTTCTGAAACCTGCGCGTAGAAGAAGGTGAGCAACAGGGAGAGCAGAAGGATCCCGTGGGACACAAAGAGACAGCAATTTGTCCTGGAAAAACTTGTTATCCCTCAATTTCAGATTCAAGTGATTTTGCTTACTATTAACATCAATGTATTTTGTATTTTGTAAAATGTCAGTTAAAATGAATGCAATATAGATTCTCAAGTCTTTCCAGGACCCCCCTCTACACCATTACTGTTTCAATTAATATACTGAATTCTACATATCTTTAAAAAGCAGTTGTTATGGTTGATGAATGCTGCTATGTGGGATCTGCCCTGGATAGGTATTCTGGATGTGATGAATGGTGAACAACTCAGGACCCCCCCCCCCCCCCCAATTATCATGTACCCAAAGGTTGTGAGGAATTCAACACATCTCAAACCATTTCTCACTAGGTCTGGCTATTCATGCAGACAACCAACAATCACAATGCTCTAGGTTGTCCTGTGTTTCAGAAATAGTACATTATATATTTCTATAAAGAAACAGTCCAGTAGACAAGAGATTAGTTGTGCCCTCCTGACCTCCCTTTTTAAAATGTTTTTTACAAGTTTCTGCAGCTTAGAAAACAGGATGATCCCACAGTCGTCCTGCCCACACGGCTGCAGAGTCCGACGACTCCCAGTGGAGCACGGCTCAGTGCAAGGAGAGCTTCAGGTGGATCTGCAAGAAGCCAGCATGCCGAGGGGATTCCTTACAGCCTGCCATGCTCACTAATGCTGTGCTTCCAACGTTTCGCTTTAGCTCTTTCACAGTCAAGGAAAAAACCAGAGAGGGATTCTCCGCACCAGCTATCCAACGGGAGTGCTGTAGCTTTGTGAGAGATTCAGAGTTGATTTAGAAGTTTTATTAATGACCAATAAAAATGAAAAAATAAAAGCACAAACTCCTCAGATTAACACTTTGTTTATTAATTCAAACAATCTCTGTACATCAAAACATACAGAGACGACCGAGTTCAAACAGTGTACAAAACCAACACTCACCTCTAGAAAAGGTATGTATAGATTAATACAAAAACAAAGAGGAGAGAATCAAAACCTGGCTTAACAGAAACACCCAGTAAATCAACAGTCAATCAAGTTCATGTTCAGATCTTTTTTTTTTTTCCAAAATGTACATTGTGTTAGCTGTACAAAACGCTTGATTTCGAGGCTTCTTGCATATGTGCCACAGCTCCTTTCAGCTCCCTCTAGCTCTACTGCAGCCTTGCCCATTGGCTGGTTCAGATCTCAAACCCAGCGAGACCCCAGTACCCTGCAAGAGACCCTTTCTCCAGGTCACTTAAATACATCGATCTTCTGAGACACTTCAAAAAACACATGAACCCTTTCAGTCCTGAATTATTTTTTGTCAAAATGAAGTCACAGCATTCACACTCCTTTACTGAGCGTACATGAGAACAGGACACTGGACTTTTAAAGAAGAACTCTCAACGGTGCTGAGATACTGAAAGGGTTAACTGGGGTGTATACAGGGGGCGCAGATATTCCACGTTCCCGAGTTTTGCCGCGTGTTGAAAACGGCCTTTTATTTGAGTTAATTTGCCCAATTTTAAAGACATGTGTTCCAACCTGAAGCTAAACGTCATTTAAGAGAAACAGGAAAACACAAAAAGAGGTGTAATCAATAATAACATGAAAGAAGACTGCCTTATCGCCATCACAGCAGTTAAAAACACAAGCGCATCTAAGCAACAAGGTATGAGTCGACCCTGTGCAACGCATACAAGTAGACCCCAGGCTTCTCTATTTGCATGCACTGTAGTAGGAATCTGAACCTTCTGACAAGAGTTTCTGAGACTATGCATGGAAATAAGACTTCTATTGCAGAGCATTTTCACCAATTCCAGGTTTTACTATGAGCTCGATTAGAGGTAGGTCTTATTATTAAACTCTTAGTAAAACCAGGAATGGATCAAACTGCTCTGCAATGGGAGTCTGGCTTCAGAAGGTTACGATTGGGTCAATGCGCTGTACTGAAGGCTACCCGAGTCGCTGTGTGGGCAATTCTGCTGAATTACTAAATGGGATTGCTGTTTTCAGGGTCTGCACCAACGGACCAATCAGACTTCCTGCCACTGCAAAAGCAATCTGATATTTACTACTTACAGATTTTCAGAGACATGCAAACTGTGTTCAATCAAACTGATCAATGGAATTGTATTGGTCAGACCCTTCTATTCATACAGATCCACTGTTTTCTGCCCCGCTGTATAAACCCTACGAAGTTCATGACGAGGGTCACGTGGGATCCTGCCTGTACTTGAAATTACCAAGTAAGATTACAAGTCAGAGCTAAACTACATTTACTTGTTGAAATAGACCTTGTCTGCCAGTGCAGTCCCCAGGAGTAATCCATTAGGGATTTCTGTACATGCTGAATCAACGGCGGTCACATGTATTAGACCGCCTCTTTGTTACGCAACACTTGAACACTTCCAGCAGGATTTCCTCCCTGCGACAGGGAAATCTTCACAAAGACCTTCCGAACCTCATGAACAGGAGAGACGTCGCCTCCGCATCCAGCACACACCAGCATCGTGCTCTCAGTGCTAGCCAGCACAATAGTACACTTATATACGCATCTGCATTCTGCTTGCATTCGTGTCAAATCCCTGTCCAAAGAAGAGAGCAGAAAATGATTCCTACCTCCTGAAAGCGAATCACTGCCCAGAAAACCGAATTTAAAACTACAGACGCATTCTGGTCACACAGTCTTCAATAGCCAGTACCAAAAACTCAAGTACATGTAATGTACCATATTTAAAAACAAATACAAAACACATTTGTATTATTTTTTTTACTTTCCCCAATACATTAAAAAAAAAAGTATATATATATATATATTTTCTTGACAACCGTGTCGTTTGAAATTCTGCTAAATCTTCCACTAAACTGTTGCTGAGCGGGTGTAGTTCAGAAGACTCTATTCACCAGACAGTGCTGGCAGAAACATACTTCTGAATACCCTTGTATTAAACAACAAACAAACAAAAAAAAATAATCACACACATGTGTACTGTTCCTACAATACAGATGATTGTACTTTACACATTACTGTACTTGAAAGGATTCCTATAAAATGATTAGGAGAGTCTTCCGAAGCAATCTGCAAGCTTCCGCTCGTTATACTGGAATACAAACGCTACAGACATGCCATGGGGAGGTAAAGAATACTCAGTCTGGCGAGATCTCTTGGCATTTCCCGGCAATGCCAGCGTCTGAGGTCAGCGTGACGAGCCATGCACTGTCTACCAAACTACTGCTCCAGTGCAAACCTGGCTCCGCTCATTTTAGAAACCGTCCAGGAAGCACCCCCATCTGATTATTCCTGCTCTGCAGCGTGACTGATAAAGGGGAGCCCCTCGGCACAGCACTGGGGCAACTTCTGCCAAGGGTGCAGGACTGTGGAGAGGGGCAGTGCCAAGGAACACAACAGCAACTAGAGAAGAAAGCTGAACTCAAGAGAATAAATACAATTAAATAAACGAAGCCTTCAATCCCTCCTGATCTGGTGTCGGTGTAAGAGTGCGGACACACACACGCACGCACACGCACGCGCACGCACACACACCCGAGGGGGGGGGCACTGCCAGGGTCAGTACTGAGGATGAGGAGAAGAAGAAAATATACATCAGCTGACACCGGCAAAATAAAAACAAATAAATCATCCAGATTATTACATTTCTCATTACAGCACAGTACATGTAACCTTATATATGATAGGAGAAAATATTTGATATATTTGGTTTTAACAGATATATATATATATATATAATATAAAACCAAGTTGCCCCGTGACGGGTTACTGGGAAACTCTTGGGAGCTCATTGCCATCCCACACATCTCTCTCTTCTCTCTCTGCATCTCAAAGGGGGCTGTTTTAAATGATCTAAACACAGCCTCCCTTGAACTCTTCTAGCCAGTTCTGCACAGACCTCTCCTCTCGCTGGAAACACCTGCAGGATCAGCACAGTTAAATGGTGCCGGTGGTACCGAGGCCCCCCTCTCAGTTCAGCTCACTGAAACGGGGGGGTCAATCTCGGGGAGTCACTTGCCCCCCATGTTCATCCCGCTGTGCCCGGCCTCAGGATCGGTCAGCGAGGAGGCGAAAGCGGACTGGACGATCTGGAAGCCGAAAGATTCAAGGAGGGACATGTTCTGTTGCGGGGAGAAGGGGGCCAGTTCCCCCAGCGCTTGCATGCCCTTCTGGGGGCAGTGAGCCTTTTGCACGTGCTTGTTCAGGTGGGACCTGGAGCGGAAGCTGCTGCCGCAGTCCGGGCAGGTGTGCTTTTTTTCCGTCTCGTTTTTCAATTTGCCGTCGCCCTCGGACTCGCCTCCTCCTCCCGCCTCGCACTGGAACGAGAGGCTCTCTTCCTCCACCTTGTGGTGAGACTTGAGATCGCTCCCGTCAGACAGCTCCCCGAAGGAGTTGTCCGAGCTGTCCTGCGGGTCTTGGTGGGGGCATTTCTGGAGGTCCTCTTGTCCGTCTGCAGGAAAAAAATAAATAAATAGAAAAGGTAAAAAAAACAAGAAAAATGTGCGTCCCAGAACACCTTTAAAAGGTCACCCTGAAAACAGATTCAGCCAACCAGATGAATATGGACCTGCCTATGGTAGAGACACCTGTGACAGCAGACCACATATTCATCCAGACAGAGATGTGAACATCGAGGACAGATTGCATCTGCAAATGGATTAAAAGAGATCTATCATAAACTCGGTTCTGTGCTCTGGGGGGAGTTCCACACACAGCCCTCCCTACACAGCGACACCCCGAGAGATGCTGCTGAACCACACAGCCATTGAGAGAGCAAGCAGCTTCAACCATCTTCTGTGGAGCAGAGCCCTTTCCATCAGGCTTTCCATTATAGCAAAGGGGTGGAACAGAATCGCTGCACAGTAACTAACTGACAGTCCGATTGCCATGACCCTGACCCTGGCCTGGCAGACGCTGAAGTATCTATTTTAAGATCTCTGTATATGAAAATGCAAAGGAAAAGAAAATGGATTATTACTACTGCTACCAGTAGTAATAAACTGAATAAATAAATAGCTAGCAAGCAAACCCTTAAGCATGCACTGGCCACATACCCACCACAGACTGCCACTGTACAGGAATGGTGTGTGGGAGTGAACACACACTCAAACAACAGAGCGAGGTGAAGAGGGAGTTTGCACCCCGATGATCAAGGCTGGGTATCCCCTCTCCCACTCTCCCCGCTTGCAAGCAGCAGGACTTCATGTCTGATTTGCAAACCCACAGTGCAGGAGTCAGCTGCTTTCGAATCAGGACTGCATCAAAACAAGCCCAGGATCCAGTCAAACCACAGGCAGCACGACCCTAACTTCCAGTGCAATGACGACGGAGTCTCTGCAGCAGAACTGCGTGAACCAGTGCCCAGGTTTGGGCCGTGTCACCCCAGGGCTCGAGAGGCCCATCCCAGGTACTGACCTGCGTGACGCCCAGGCAGGCCGGCCGCCCGGCACTCCCAAAAATACTGAGCGCCAGGTTTCCCCAGCAACACCTCGGGCTGGAAGCCAATGGGAGGAGGGCAGAAGGGCAGCGTGGGCGGGTCCGGGGCAGGCAGCCCTCGGAAACGCACCTCTGCTTCAGGGAAACTGACCAGCAGCCTCCGACTGGCACAAAAGTCTATAAAAGAGCAGGAGAAAAAAGAAGTGCCAAAAAAAAAATAAAAAATTTCAAAAATAACCTTTACACCAGTCTTAAAATAAATAAATAAATAAATAAATAAATAAATAAAAAAGGATGAAACTTTTTCCGACTATATTAGTTGCCACGTCAGCACACTGACTGTTTGGATGTTCACTGCCTGGCCCGATTTATTTAATTGTTTGTTTTTTCATTCACTCTTCTTCACTGATGTAAAGTTCATGTTTGAAATGGTGTTCAGGTCACTTCTCCTTTCTCAGACTTTTGCCCCACTGGAGTGACTGACTGGCAGAGGAATCAGCTTGGAAGGCTTGACGGGGTTTTTAGGAACGAGGAAGTCAAAGACAGCTGGGATTGTGCCCCTGTGTCTCCCCCTCTACGGGGGTAGCAGACCCCCACCCTCCCTCGCTGGCATGCCCCCCAGTGTCGCCCACCTGCCACAATTCAGACAATCAGAGCCTCAACGCCCTCTCACAGACCCCCGTTTCTAACGTTAGCTTGGCTGGTCATTTTTAACTCAGGGCTTCCCGACCCAACGGCAGCAATTCCAGCCACCAAAGGGTTGAGTTAGTTTTACACAGACCAGATCCCAAGTCACATCAGCATTTCTAGCACCTGGTGTTGTTCTGCAAGTCATCCATTGGTACACAAACGAACACACTTCAGCAAAGCCTGAATCAAAACAAGACGGCTCACCCTCTCACACACACACACACACACACACACCCCAAGACACACACATCCCCCCCCCCCCCTCCGAGAGACACACACACACACACACACACCCAAGACACACACTCACTCACACACACACTAAGACACACTCGCACTCTCAGACACACACTCAATCACTCACACACACACACACACCCCCCGAGACACACACTCCCCCAACAATCCCCCCCCCCGAGACACACACACACACACACACACAGACACACACACACACCCCAAGACACACACTCACTCACACACACACTAAGACACACTCGCACTCTCAGACACACACTCAATCACTCACACACACACACACACACACCGAGACACACACACACACACTCGCTCGCACTCTCAAACACACACTTCACTCCCCTCTCCCCAACACTCACAAATAAAACCGCATAGTTTAAAAAACTAACAAACAAAAGAAAAACAATGTAGTTCTCTAAATCTGAAAGGTAGTAAATCAAACAGAAATCTGCCCAGTCAGAGAAACTCACAAACCGAGTTTTTGAAAACCCGCTGCATCCTAGTTCTTTGGAATGGTGCACCTACCCTGGGCTCTGCACACAGAAGGCAGGCACCAGCTGAATGAATGCAGCTGCCCAGGCTGGTAACACGCAGAGCCGGGTGCAAACTCTAGGGGGCAGTCTGCAGGTTGAGCAATCTGTTCAGTAGTTCTAGGCATGCCGGGACCTTCTCTGATTGTATTATATATTAACACTATACACAGGGATAGGTATAAAGAAGCGTGCCAGATGAAGTGGTTAAGATCTGAATTCCTGAAAGGAGAGACACAGTGACACCTAGTGGCCAGACCATAGTATTTTTTTTTTTTTTTTTTTTTAATTTCTTCTAAAGTTTTTAGGCAATGAGGTTATGACCTCCTTCATTATCGTCTCCAAAAAATAACCCACCAACACCCAAACCCCGGAACCCAAAAGCTGCTGCTCTGAATGGCAATAATATTCGAAAAAGATCCATTAGGAGAAAAAAACTACAACAGTACTACAATGACAATATAGCTCTGCATGCACTGCTAAAGCTCATGCACAGAGTCTGAGTGCGATGGAGATGAAAGCAATACACTGAAACAAAGCCATGCAGGTCACTTGGACTGTCTGCTCCAGTCACATGACACAGAGCTGCTGCTGCTGCTGCTGCCATGCACACACAGCGTACCGTACAGAACCGTTTACCTGGGGGTGAAAAGCACATGTTTGCAAACGCTTCTGCAAGCACCCACTGCTGTTCCTACATTCCAACCCCCATTCAGATGGAATCGACAGCAAAAAGAACGCACGTGTCACTAAAACACACACTGGCGTTTCTATGCGGCGGCGTTTTAAGAAGACATTTTCAGGCTCTGGTTTGCAATCTATCCCTGGTCATTTCATCAGGAAACCTTCTGCCTTTTAGAAGCTTAAAAAGGCGCAGTACGAATGCTCAGAGTATTCCCAATTAAAGGTAACTCGTTGCACGGACCGGCGATCGGGTTTAGGAACAGGGGCGATCCCTGCTTTCAAAACCCCAGGTAACCCTGTTTTCACTGAAACGCATTAGACTGTTTTTAGGTCTGGTAGAATTTGGAACCACTGCAGAGATGGTAACTTACAGTAATTCCAATCAGACTTCCGTTTCTCCAATCTTCATCTGTACCCTAAATGACATTTATGGGGGCTCCCACACGGAACCTCACAGTGTTGCGGGACACCTCTGTGAGCCAGAGGGAAACAGCCTCCCTCCCCACCCCTCAATACACAACACATGCTTGTGCACAAGTGTCAGACTTTTTTTTTTTTAATTAAATAAATTAAAAAGCGAACCAAATTATTATTTTTTTCCCCAGGACAGATCACCGGTACTGTCTGATTTTATACATATTGAATTGTTTTTAAGCAGTAAATCATGCTTATCAACGCAGCATTTTCTTGCGTCCGATTTCGCCAGCGGGTATTCTCAATGACGGCCTCTACGTGACGTGAAGGGTTGTTTTTTTTGGTTTGAAATCAGAAGTGGGCTGTTGCAATGCTTAACAGAAGCAGCAGTGATCAATTCACATGGAGCACAAGCACAGCTGGGATATCACAGCGCGGATATCTCTCTTGCCTTCGACAGCACAAGTCCTGCCCATGTGGAAGGCCGCGCCCCCGTTCTGGGGCTCATCCCTCTGCTCAGTAAAGTGGGGGCTGCCGGGGAGGGCGGCACCGTGGTGGCTTTTAACATGGACCTTTAGGTAGGAAGCAGTGGAGAAACCTAGGCAAGAAACCAGGAGATAAACACAGAGACCTTAGAGCTGGAGCAGAGGCAGAGATCGAGAGAGAGACACACACACACACACACAGAGGGGGGGGGCAGGAACTGAAAAAAACATAAGCCTGGTCCTTCTGCAGCTGAAGTAAAGAGAACCTCTCTCGGCACAGCTGTTATACTAACCAATGCAGTGTAGAGTGCGACGTGGACAAGGGACCAGAACAGAACAAACAAACAGCGACCGTCTCTCTAGCCAGCTGTATTACTTGAAAAATAACTGCATGCAAGATCAGGATTCTCCCTCAAGAGGTTTTAAACACAAAGCACGGGTACCAGCGGGCCCAATTCCAAGACTGAAGCAGTGGCACCAAGACTGAGCAGTTAAAAAGAAGAGAACATCATGCAGCTGCATTTCCACCAGCTGGCCACTAGGTGGCGGTGGTGGCGACAGGCCCGTATGCTCCTTCACAGCAGCACGCCTGGAACAAGCGTGAGTCTTGATCCGAAAAGGAGAAAGGAAATACAGCAAGGGACCTGCAAAGCCCTAAGCGCGCTTCCTTAAAGCAGCACGCTGGTCACACAGAGGGCTTGCCGGGAGCTGCTTGCGTTACCTTTGTTGCAGATGTTGCAGTAGTTGTGCGGACCCTCGCTGTGCTTCTTTAGGTGGTCCGTCATGTAGGCGGCCCGCAGGAACTTGCCACACACCTGGCACGGGATTTTATCCTCGTGGCACGCCAGGTGGGAGCGCAGCCTGTCCCTCGTGGCGAAGGAGGCATTGCAGGTCTTCAAGAGATTAACACAAAAAGCGTTATAGTCATTACTGCCATGGCCTTTCACCTCTTCAACCTGTCGTTCAGCCCAAAAGACAAAGACAGCTTGGTTATGACATCACAGTCGTAAACAAAACACAGACAACTTGGTTATGACATCATAGTCCTTAACAAAAAAAAATGTAATCAACAAACCAATTTTTTTTGGTTTAACAGAACAAAAATTCAAATAGAAAACTAGCAGATGAAAACTGTACGTTTTATTCCAATTTAAAATGTCTTTGAAGATGCTGATCAGGATGCGGTTTGTCTGCACCGCGGGGCTTCGCTACACAAGACAGAAGAGGGAGAATCTCTCTCAATGCCAGCTCGCTCGGCCACTCTGGGCAGTGATGGGGCAACCTGAACGGGAGTGATGGAGGCTGAGCATATCTCATGTTCTCTCCTGTTCTTTCACAGGAATTCTCTGCTGCAGCGTTAGCATACCAGCGCCTCTCCCCTCACTCCCCCGGACTCCAAACCCCAGTGTAACAGAGGCACAGTGTGAAGCTGCTCTGTAACCTGATCTCTCACTGTCGGGGGGGGGGGGGGATAGCTCAGCGTTTCTGAATCGCTGTGAAAACATGACCTGCTCCCACGAAGAGCCAGTCATTGGGGGTGTAATTGAAATGGCTTCTTCTGCCCTAGGGAACCATTTTGTTTCACTTAATGTCTGAAGCTGCAGCAGTAACCCCCTCTCTTGAGGAGTTCTCAGGATAAGGGGGGTCTCACCTGACACTTGTGGGGTCTCTCCGAGGTGTGCACCTGCTTGATGTGTCCGTTTAGGTGGTCCGGCCTACGAAACGAGGAAATCAATCAATAAAAGCACATGGATAGGTGGAGAGACAGTCTAAACGGAATCTGTGTGTACACCTTGCTGGTGTGCAGCGACCCCGATCGCAAACGCGTGACAGGACAAGATCATCACAGAGCACTGGAACACTGAGCCACATTTACTGCGAGCTGCAGTCCATTTCACAAGACCTGCCCTTCTGAACAGAACTGCACAAGGTCTGCAGAACACGCAAGAAGTATAAACAGGCATGGCTGAGAAACACATGGAGTACACATTGAATTTATAACACTGCAAATACAAGCTGGCGTGCTGTTATAACGGAGCCTTTGTCTCATTTGTACTGCTTTCAGCATTTTCAAAACTATTAGCCTAAACTATTAGCGCGCATCACTTCCATAGAGCAGGGAGCAGGCAGGGAGCGTGCGGAGTCAGCCAAACTGCCTAAATCCTGTGAATTTGGAGATGTATAAACTATGGGATGGATTTTCAGGGTGATTTATTTGAACCTGCAAATGAACCATCTGCACAGCTGGGATGAAATGGACCTGAATCTATTCGCTTTGACACAGACACTCAGCATGTCAGGAATGTGAGTGAGTGAGTTTGTTTTTTCCCCGAATACAAGCCCATCAGTGTCTTACCTGGAGAATCCTTTGCCGCAGGTCTGACACACGTAGGGTTTCCCGACCGAGCCGTCGTGAGACCGAACGTGGTAAGACATCCGGTCCTTCCTCTTAAAACGCAGCCCGCAAACCGGACAGGCGTAGGGCTTCTCCCCGGAGTGAGAGAGCTTGTGCCGGTTCAGGTGATAGACGTCCCGAAACACCTTCCCGCAAATGTCGCACCCGACGTGCCTCCGGGTCCTCTCCCGCTTCCGAGTGCCGTCTGCGACCCCGATGTGGATCGGAACCCCGTTTTCTCCCGGCCGCGGTTGCTGCGTGGCGGAGATGCCCATGCTGTGGAGGCTGATGCTGGGAGCGCCGTGCTGGGCTTCGTGGTTCCTGAGCCGAACGCCGTCGGTGAACAGCTTTCCGCAGAGCCCGCAGGGGAAGACCCCCTGCTCTTTTGAAACGGTTGGGCCGCCGAACAGCATGGGATCCACCGCCGGGATCTTCTTGGGTCGCCCTCTGCCCCGCTTCCCTCCCGCTCCAACCGGAGCGGCGCCGCTCGCCGCGTTTTGAAACGGATTCGCCACAAGCAGCTGCGGGGACGTCACGGGAATCCGTTCAGCCCCCTGCAGACCCGGGGGTATCGCAGATGGGCTACTGTCTGTCAAGGAAAGCCCGCCGCTCGCTTGGGTGTTGACGTCGCCGTCGTGCGCCTGTCCATTGGTCCCGAACACGGACCCATTTGACATGTCCAATGGAAACCCCAGATCGGGCGCCCCGGTTCGGAGCAGAGCGAGATCACCCCTAGCCGGCGGGACCAGAATCTGCACATTGGATTGCTTGATGACCTCCTGGCATATCCGAATCACGGACCTCATCAGAAGAAACTTGGCGGCTGTCATTAGCTCTGGGAAGCACTCGAGTCTGACGACAATCTTCGAAGTGTACGCGAAGTCTAAAATGTCCTTAAAAACTTTGGCGCTGATCGTGTGCATCTCCAGCTCTTTGGTCTCGCCGCCCCCTTCCGCCTGACAGCTGAACACCGACTCGAAGTACTGGCTGCAGGCCGCCAGCACGGCTTTGTGAGCCGGGAAGCTGTCTTCCCCGACCCGCAGGATCACATCACAAAACCTTCCTCCATTTTTCCTCTGGTCGTTGAGGTTGTGAAGCATCTCGTCGCTGTGTTTACTCACCTGGTAGGTGTACGAGGAATTCCACGGCTGCTCCGAAATGCGCTCCATGGCATTCGTGCAGAGTCCTCGCAAAAAAAAATAATAAAAAATACAAATTCAATTACAGTCTGACACCAACCCCCGATTCTTTGCACTCAAAAAAAAAAAATTGGAGAAAAATGGCAGCCCCCCAGCTTCCTGTGAACTTTCACCTTCCATTTCAAGGGGGGGTTGGATTAGCGTGGGGGGGGGGGGGGGGGGGGGGCTGTTGTTTATTTTTCATTATTTAGCAGCGCGTGTCGTGCGCCGCATTTGCAAGAAATATAACTTCACTTGGAGTCACAGTAGACGAGGGCGCCTGCCTTCCAAGCAAATGCGTTTTTTAAAAAAAAGGTGAATATTTTTTTATTTTTGTCTGTACTATAACCCCCCCTCGCTTCTACACAAAAGCACATTCCAGTCTTTTCATAGCCCCCCCTCCTCGCGCTCCTCCTCTGACAGCCCCCCCTCGGTACAACACTGTTAGAACACTAAGCTTGCACCACTAGCACGGGAGATGTGTCATGATATATTCATTACACAGGGATTAGTGATTGATCATCATCAGTGCTTATTTATTTACACAAATCAAAATGGTGGGAAAGAAACAGTTTGTACCAGACATACAGTCTGCCCGATATTCTGCCATTACTCCCTATTACTATTATTATTACTATACACACACTCACTCAGACTACAAAGTAAGATTTTTCCAGTGATAAAAATAAACGAAATGCAATGATCATCATGTGTACCTGCATCACGTCTCAGTGGTTGCAGTACAATTGAACACACACGCACAGAGCCCTGAAAGAAACCTCTCCGCTTTCGGTTTAAAAGCATACTGTTTTATTATTATTATTATTATTATTATTATTATTATTATTATTATTATTATTATTAATACAGCTTGTAGTTCTGTCTTTCTCTTGTCAGAGTGCTTTGGGTTATGTATCTCTGTATGCTACGCTTGGTACACTTTCTCTAAGCCTGGATGAAGTTCTCATTTGAAAGTGCCATGCAGTGCAAACGGTGTGCTTCACGTGGTCCTGCACATTGCTGCTGAAACAATACGCTCTACGCACATTTCTATAATGAACAGCAGCAAATGCATTGCTAACTTGGTACCGTATTGGTGTATAGATGGAACAGTACACTGCCCCCGAGTTACAGTGTGTCACAGCATGTAAAAACACAGCAAAGTGCAGTGAATTCTCAAACTATACCGGGGCAGTATTAAATTCAGTTCCTCCTGAAATCCAGTGCCCCCTGTTTGTTGTGCGCATGCGCTCTACAGTCTTGTCACAAAGCGCGTTCCCGGCGATTTTGAATCTTCCGCGGACACGCGCAGAGCTTGTCATTCATGTTAAGAGTCCGCGAACTCCGGACACTTTCAATGACTCCACAAAAATAAACAACGTAACATCAAAAATAATGCGTTTTTCCGTTGAAATGTAATATTTATACGTTTTCTAAATAAACAGCACCTATAAACACTGCGTTGCCCATAATGTGACTCTTATATGAAGAAAACAAGGGTTCTCTTTCCAAACCGTATTTCATGGGGGACTGAGTTTGATACCACACCGGTCAAAACCACGGTACAGTGCACTGGAAATTCAAGAGTAAAGACTAAACACATTTCAAACTAATAATACTACTAATAACACACGCTGTGGGTTAAATTCATCTGATCATGTATTACTTCTATGTATTGTTATCGCAATTTGTATATTTTACTTATAAATATATGAAATGTATGTATAAGAGCTGCATTATATAAAATGCATGGTGTTATATGTAACAAGTATCGTTAAAAGATATATCAAAATAAGACATCAAAAAAACATAGACCTGTTTTAAATTCACGCGTGCGTTATACATTGTGATGTCATTAGAACACGCAGTAGCGTCATTTATTATATTCTGTAGAGCATTTTATTATCAAACTCTTGCGCCGTGCGGTATATTCAATAGCACCCCGCTATCCCCGCTTCAGACAGACGGTTCGGCGGTCTCACTGCAGTAATCCCGCCACACCACAAGGGGCGGGTTTTTAAAACTCCCGCCTCGTCACCCCCTCGCCTCTTCTTCTCGCGAGGACTCGCAGCGTGCCGGTTTTTTACCCAGCGTGAGGGATCGCGTTGGGGTTTAGTGGTCTGTCACGCCTCTGAATTAAGACAGTTGTAATTCAAAAACAATTTAAACGATTCGACACCGTACGGAGAGGACCCGAAACCCGCCGCCATGAGTTTGCTCGCTAAAATAGCTGAAATCGAGTCCGAGGTAAGGAAAATAAACACAGTGTGGTCACGCTGTACCGCACGACACAGGCCCGCTGAAGCAGGTCTGACGATGTCGTGAAAAAAAACAAAGCCGTTTGTAAGATGCGGACAGAGCACACGCCGTTCATTCACAATACCGTTAGTAGCTGTCTGAGCTGTGGTGATCCTGGTATTAATGAGCTCGTAACTGTCTTGCATTGATATAACACGGTACGGTATATAACAGCTACGCAGGCTGCACTGTAGTATTGTCTGATAGCTGCATCGCGCCGTACAGGTAGTACAGACTGTAACTATTTTTTTTTATTACCAGTTTCAAACATCAGTAAATGCAAACGTTAAAAAATCAACCTGGATATTAAGAACCAGGGAGCAGGGTTGGCAATAAGACTCCCATTGCGTAGCATTATCACCCATTCCAGGTTTTACTTCATTAACCACAATGTTATGCACTCAGGTGTGTCTTGTTAAACTCACAGTAAAACCGGGAATGGATCAAACTGCTATGCAATGGGAGTCTTTTTTTCCCCATCCCTGAACTGGAGAGCATTAGTAATACATGAGTGTTTGATTCCATGCACACGTTTCACAATGGTTCCAGTTTTAACTGCAGTGTCTTGCTCCCCTCTTGCAGATGGCTCGGACCCAGAAGAACAAGGCCACCGCTCACCACCTGGGGCTGCTGAAGGCTCGACTGGCAAAGCTGCGCAGGGAGCTCATCACTCCCAAGGGGGGCGGTGGAGGGGGCCCAGGGGAAGGTGAGAACGCAGGGCTGGAACGAAGCGTCTCGTTGCAAAGCAGCGACATCCCATCCAGGTTTTACTGTGAGATTTGAATATCTCCTGTATGGAGTAGGCATCGCTGATTTCTTTCTGTTGTGTCCTGAAGGTTTCGATGTAGCGAAGACGGGCGATGCCAGGATTGGGTTTGTGGGCTTCCCTTCTGTGGGTAAGTCCACGCTGCTGAGTAACCTGGCTGGGGTGTATTCAGAAGTGGCTGCGTACGAGTTCACCACCCTGACAACCGTGCCAGGGGTGATCCGGTACAAAGGAGCCAAGATCCAGGTACGGGACTCCTCAACCCTTAGCCAGCGAGGTCCAAGACTAACGTTGCATGTTTGTGTAGGGTTGAACTACCGGTACAGGAATGCACAGGCCAGCAGTCTAAACAAAAGAGCAGTGACCCTTTTCTTTTGTTGTTAGTCTAACTGAATTCTGGGTCCAGTAGTATTGTGTGTGTGTGCAAATGACTCTTATCACAGGGATGGAAAACAAGACCCATTCTGTAGCTGTTTGAGCCATTCCAGGGTTTACTGTGAGCCTTCAGACCCTCCTGAGCTTTCCAGTAGGGCTTGCTCAGTCGCTTAAGCTCAGAGTGAAGCATGGAATGATTCAAGCTGCTGTATAACAGGAGTCTATCAGTGTGTTTTGTAATCCGTCCTTGCCTAGCGTTAATTAAACAGTGCCACTGTGTGTCTTTCCTGTTTTTTGCAGCTGCTCGATCTGCCCGGTATTATTGAGGGAGCCAAAGATGGCAAAGGAAGAGGCCGACAGGTCATTGCTGGTACGCATCTGCTTATAAAACACTTCGGGACACAGCCTGCTAAACTTAGCATGGGCTTCAACTAACACTGTAGCAAGTGAAGTCATGAACAGCAGTTTTCTCAACTAACAATACAGCAAGTCAAATCATGAACAGCAGCTTTCTCAACTAACACTACAGCAAGTCAAATCTTGTGTTTTGCTGCCCACACCAGTATTGTAAGTTAACCACTACCAGGCTGTCTTGCGGTCTGCTTTCTTAACTTTAGCCGACGCCTTCAGAACACGATGTCTTCAACTCCCGGGCTGTTCTCTCGAATGTCTCTTGTTTGTTTCTGTTTCCACCCACAGTGGCTCGAACCTGCAACCTGATCCTCATTGTGCTGGATGTGCTGAAGCCACTGGGGCACAAGACTCTGATTGAGCATGAGCTGGAGGGCTTTGGGATCCGCCTCAACAAACAGCCGCCCAACATTGGCTATAAGAGGAAGGACAAAGGAGGGATCAACCTGACTGCCACGGTGAGAGGGACTAGCCCTGCTGGCTACATAGAGAGATCCATATAGATCATCACTGGAGCTACACCCTTTATAAAGCCTAAGCAGCTGGCGTGGCATATGCATCTTATCCATCTGCGTGCCCTGGAAAACAATCGTGGTTTATAATTCCTGCATGAAATGCTCTGATTGATTTAGAGGTACTTGAGGACTGCATTAGCCGAGGTTCTTGAAGGATTTGCTCTTTTTTCATACAAGAAACTTGCTTGAGTACCAGTGACCCCGCTACAGAGGTACTGGACTTGCCCAAAGTTGTGTTTGACGAGCTGTTGTGTTCTGCTGCTCCTTCCCTCAGTGCGTCCAGAGTGAGCTGGACTTGGAGACTGTGAAGAGCATCCTCGCGGAGTACAAGATCCACAACGCTGACATCACGCTGCGCAGCGACGCCACAGCGGACGACCTCATCGACGTCGTGGAGGGAAACAGGTGCGCTGATACTGGGACCCATTCAGCACACAGGCATGGAAATGAGACTCCTGCTGCACAGCACTTTCACCACTTCCAGGTTTTACTACAAGCTTGATTAGCCACAGTGTACAGGTAGCAAGCTCATGTGTCCTATTAAACTCATAGTAAAACAGGAATAGGTCAAACTGCTATGCATTTGGAGTCTTATTTACATGGATGGATGTAGTACAGATAACAATGAATTTGATTTCTTTTTTTTTGTTTTGCAGAGTATACATCCCCTGTATTTACGTACTCAATAAAATCGATCAGATTTCAATAGAGGAGCTTGATATCATCTACAAAGTCCCTCACTGCGTCCCGATCTCTGCTCACCATCGCTGGAACTTCGACGATCTCTTAGAAAAACTCTGGGATTACCTTAAACTTGTCAGAATGTAAGTACTGTTGCGGGGGGAGGGAGGACTGAGCATGTTTCACCTGATGTTTGTACAGGTGCAGCTAACATAAAATAGCATTGCAATTGCAATTTCAGCAAACAATTGTGCGTGGAATTGACCCTGTGTGTGTGTTTGTTACCTTGTTTTAGCTACACCAAGCCCAAGGGCCAGCTGCCAGACTACACCTCCCCAGTAGTGCTGCCAGTGGAAAGGACATCTGTGGAGGATTTCTGTCTAAAAATCCACAAGACACTGATCAAGGAGTTCAAATAGTAAGTATTTATATAAATAAAATGTATATAAAAAAAAAAATTACTGTTTACTGAAGTGAGTCTTTGAGTCTTGCTGCAGTGCATTTGGTAATTTGAATGTTCCTTTTTTAAATTGGGTGGTTTCTGTCAACCACATCGAGAGGATAGTCTTCTGGGATTGCATAGCAGTGTGATCCAGTCCTGGTTTCACTAGGAGTTTAATAAGACACACCTGAGGTGTTACCTGCACACGCTGGGGCTAATCAAGCTCGTAGTAAATGGACTGGGTGACACTGCTTTGCAATAGGAGTCTTCTTTCCATCCCTGGTTTTCAGATAACGAAAATGTATTTCCTGGCACAATGACAAGTGTTAATGTCTGAATCCAGTGTTGCCTGGGAGGGTTGTAAAACCATGCCTAAATATATCTCTCTCTCCCCGCCAGTGCCCTGGTTTGGGGGTCCTCTGTGAAGTACAACCCCCAGAAAGTTGGAAAGGATCACGTCATGGATGACGAGGATGTAATCCAGATTGTCAAGAAATAAAAAGCAGAGGCTAAGGGCCGGCCCTTTCACATTAGGGTTCATTAGTGAGCCAGGGTGTGAAATCCATGCCTTGTCTCTTTAGCGTTCCCATATCAAAGAACAACCCGGGAGAGCCTCTCCAGCTCAGCTGAGAGACCGCTTCTGAACCCAACTTGTATTAAATGTTTCACACAAACCTGTATGTGAACTGAACTTGAGATCAACCTTGTGTGAAAGGGCCCTGGAATAATGTGAGGCGCACCCTCCTCAAAGCTACACCTCCCTCCTCCTCCTCCTCATCCTCCTAACCCTTTGGAAATTCACAACCTCAAAGACAGCAAGGCTAGCTGTAATAGAAACTCTGACTATGAAACCCTTGCTGAAGTGCCCGTGTTCATCTGCATGGGGGGGGGGGGGGGTTGTGGTTTTGAAGGGAACAGAATTTTGAAATTGAATAAACAAACAAAACCATTTTAATTGCAGAAAAATACTTGGTGCTCTTGTGGTGCTGTACGTTACATTTGGTGTAGAAATCAGGGTTTCCTTCCTTTCCTTTTAACATTGCAAAGCGAGGAAGAAACACTCCTCCCCACCCTTCTAAAAAATGTAAATATTCAAATATTAGATTTGCTTACTTTTTAGGATTTCTGTGTACGTTTCATAAGAGTACCAAATCCCACTCACGCGTGGTCAGTGATTGAGATTAAAGCACCCCCATCCCATTTTAAATTGATCTATATATATATATAAATACTGTGTATTTAGGGCACCACGAGAATGGAAATGTACCGGAGCAATGTTGTCAAGTGGCTGTCAGTATATATGATGCATACTGACTGCAATTCATTCATTTCATTAATGTAAAACTATTAAAAATTGAACAATTAATGTTAGTGATTGTGGACTGATTTCATCCTGCTATGACATATTACTCATAAGCAAACTGTTAATTTTGGTTAATAAAAAAAGCCCCTACAAGTTATTGCCTTTTAACCAAAATTATACAATGAAATGTGGACACCAGTTCCTTAAATAATAAGCAACATCTAAAACATTTCTCCAGATCTGCATATCTGTGGCCATTCCATCACAATATATGGAAAAAAAAATAGAACTATTTTCTTTATAGTGCTTCTGTCTATCTGTATCAGAGACATCAGACACACATGTTGAAATGTTTGTCTATTTAAATGTTAATAAAGACATAAATAAAATTCGTAGGTAGTGTGAGCAGGGCAATTAGACTGATGAGGTTTGATAACTGAACCAGACCTAAAACATCATCTCTCTGTCTCTTACACGAGAACGATGATTCACTTCAGAATTGCATTCAGGACTTCTCCATCTGAGCTTACTGAAGTGTTTAGAGTGAAGTTCAGTTGTGTCCACTATGGAGAGCACTGATCCAGGACATTACACTGAAGTGCACCCTGTGTGTGCATATCAACAAAACGCTTTGATGCCAAAAAAACAAACATACAGTAATCCATCACAACCTCTCAGCAACGTTAGTTTAGTATTGAACAGAGAAGATTAGTTCAGAGATTGTAGGTCCTACCAAAGTTTATCGTACAGTGTGTTGTATGTGCTCCGTGCGCTGCCATTGCTGGTAGTGTCACGTGAGCTGTTCAGTGTGTCGATATGTAAATAAATCCTGTTCGCCTGCGGGGGGCGTATCAACTTCACCCTCCGTCTCGATCTCCTGCCTGTCACTCAGCAGCGAATGCACGCATCCACGTGGCAGACAGCTACCCAGCCACAAGCATCGATACCCTGGATCTCCTGCCTGTCACTCAGCAGTGAATGCACGCATCCACGTGGCAGACAGCTACCCTATCACAAGCATAGATACCCTGGATCTCCTGCCTGTCATTAAGCAGTGAATGCACGCATCCACGTGGCAGACAGCTACCCAGCCACAAGCATTGATACCCTGGATCTTTCTCAACAAGGAGCTCCCTAATAAAAGCTGAATCTCTAAACAATAATTGAGTGAATCTAGTAAATGTTACAGCTGGGTATAATGGTATTTAAAACAGGATTCATTTATCAGACTTTACATCTCCGCCCTGACTCTGGTCCCACCACAGTCAGATGCATCACAGATTACTGTATTTCAGTTCTCCAAGACTGCAATTCTTGGCTTATGGGGCAACACATCCATAACTAGGACTGTTGAATTCTGAAAACATATTCTTTAATAATTATTTGTTTGCATGTTACCTTGGACATAAATTCAGTCACACTTGCAGCCTTGTAATGAGGAAATGACCCAGACTGATCCAAGTCCATTCCTGACAAGTTGCCTGTGTCTTTGAACAAGTACAGCCTGTCCACAAGTCAAAAACTGAGAAAGCATATATGTGACAGGGCAGTGATGGACACCCTAAAACACTAGCAGGAAACCTAATCAAATACAAGTCACAACAGACACGTCGATTGAGGTTTAGAAGAGCGTGAGGTTATTGGCATTTCCAAATACTGAATTCCACTGGACATCTTTAATGGAAGGGTTGAGACAGCACCATGGGGCAATGGTGTCAGCACAGCTAGAGCCAAGAGCCCAGCACCTACATGGTAGCTGCATTACCCACAGAGACAGGAACAGGGATTTGAAAACAAAACAAGCCTACCAGTCGTAGAGAAGGGATTTCAGAACGAAGTTTATTTTTTTTGCCGATCAAGACATAAGCGATGCAGAACACTTGCAAGAAGGAAATAAAACTGAACACAAGTTTGAGTGCATTTTATTTATTGTTTCCATTTGTTTAATAATTGTGCTTTTCATTCAATAGCACATATTTTTCAACAATTCCCCCAAAAATGTTGCTAGTTTTTTTTTTTTTTTCTTCTTACAATAAAGCAGTGTTTTCTCACCATAATGGAAGGGGCAAAAAAATTAAACAAACAAATTAAATCTGGAGAGATCAAACTGCCTCAGCCACAGAGAAGGCACAACCACAAAAGATAACAACAAAACTACCATTCACTATCAAGCAAACAAACAAAAAAAACACATCAAATTCAAACACACGCACTTCTGGAACAAGCACACCCCCATTGATGAGTTTAAGGGTTCAATTCCAAATGGATCAAAGCTTTTTAGCATTTTCTAAATGTATTGTATTTTATCTCCCCCCCCCCCCCCCCATATGTTCACAGCCTTCAACATCTGCTCATTATTCGGGAAGACTTCCGATGGGTGTATGCTGGGTAAAATTTGTCCTGTGAAAACTAGAAAAACACCTGATCGAACAGACACAGGTCTGTCAAATTATTCAGTTATTTCTTATTTTATTCCTTGAGAACTCAATGTTAAGGAAGAAAATTATATATAAATGCCTTTGTTGCTATATACTACCCCCCCCCCCCCCCCACCCCAAAATAATAATAAAAAAAAAAAAAAGTTATCCAAAAAACAAAAATGGCAGTTAATTATATACAAAATCCACTGTCGAGTTTAACCAGTACACTTCCTGGCTGCATTACAATACCATAAACCCGCCAACGGACTGGACAGACACATTAGTCTCCAATCTCACTGGACTGTACCCGGTTTCAGCTCTCTCAAAGCTGCACTAACTACTCTTATATACAGCAGAATGACCTTCTCAAAAACAACAACCCCACACTGTGATAGATGTTTTATGTACACTATGAAAAAAGATCCGTTTATACATGTCTGTACACTTTGGGCCTATACATTTTCTTCATTGTAAACTGCAAAAAAAAAAAAAAACACACACACAACTAGGACATTATATAGTTTCATAACTAAATAAAAAATAAAAAGTCCCTTGCATCTCTACAGACCATCTCTAGGTCTTTCTCATCATTTTGCTGACAACAGCATCTCTTGATTTAAGACAAAGCCTGAGCAGACTTGAGTGCTCCCCACACAAAAGGCTATCATTCTATAAAGCTCGTTCATAACATAATAATAAAAAAAAGGCTTAACAGAACAAGTGTCAATAAATACACATCCTTCCATCCTTGAAGAATGAAATGTTCTCTCACCAAGAGTCCAATGGTTGGGTGCTTCGTTTCCGGACATATTCTTATTGTCGGTATTCTAGTTCGTCTACGCTGATGACCTTGGCTGGCATGGAAGGCAGGGGCTGCTGCAGCACATCCGTTCCAAACCACTTGGCCAGGCCGACGGGGGAGCCGTTGCGCTGGCCCTGGTACTGCACGTGCTGGGGGGCATGGCCCTGGTACTGCACGTGCTGGGGGGGAGCATGCCTGGCTGCAGCGCTGTGCTGGAGAGACTGTGCTAAACTGGTAACTGGAGAGACAGGGCCAGACTGGACCACCACTGCATTGTGGCAGGCAAGGAAGGAGGGGGAAACAAAAAAAAAAAAACGACATGTTTATTTTTCCCACCCCCAGACACATTGCTCTCCAAAAATGATACCACCACACCCTACCAATTATGTTAATTTTATATGTATACTACATCAGTTACTATCCATTACCTTTACAACCCCACCATACCAAATGCAAAAAATAAAATTGTAGACATCCAGAACCATTCTGTTCGGTCTCTTTGAATGGTCTGTCTGTTAACCCTACCTGGTCTCTGCTGGAGCTGCTGCTGCATCACTGCCAGGTGCAGGGGAGCCCCAGGGCGGGAGCCGAGCAGGGGGTGTCCGCCCGCAGCCAAGGGGTAGAAGGGCTGTCCCAGCAGGGGAGGGGGGAGCCCCTGTAACTGGGACAGGTCCACACCTTGGGGAAACATTCCTGAAATACATCAATCTGCTTTTTAGCAACTTTAATTGGCAGCTAGAACACAGCCAGCCACTGGCTAACTGTACTATGCACAGGAATATTTTCTTACCTTTAAAATTGTATTTAGATAGACGCAAGTATAAAACTCCTTACACAACTTATCACATGACGTTATGTGCACAAACTGCACAGCAATTGTCTTTACTGCAAGTTACATGTACACAAACTGCTCACACACAAAAAAAAACTAAAAACTGGAAAGGCTCAAATTGCTATGTAATGGGAGCCTTTAAATTATACCCAGAATGTATATTTAACACAATTTCCTCCAAGGCATCAGATTGTACAGAAGCGCAGTGTGAGCTCTCTCGTTCCAGGCCCTCTCCACTCACCTGCTTGGAGCAACGCGGGAGGGAGCTGCTGGGGAGAGAAGCCCTGAGCGAGCAGCCTCTGGACGACCCCGGGGTGCAGCTGTGGGGGCGCAGGGCGCACCAGGGGCACGTGCGAGACCAGGGGTAGCTGACACACAGGGCGCGGGAAGGGGGCGCTGGGCACAGGAGACACCATGGTGGGGGTCTTCCTGCCTGCAGAGCGGGGCCGGTAGTCCTGGTCCTCAGTGAAGCGGCTCTGGTTGGAGAGTGGGGTGGAGCAGGCGGAGCGCTGGAAGCCAGAGGGCTTGGCTCCTGTTGGAGAGGAAGCATTTTGCTCTGCATGGTCCAAGGAGGAGGTCGGAGAGACCCCGTTGTCTGTGGGAGGGAAGCAAGACAATTACATTAAACAAAAAAAAAAAAAAAAGTTACATAACATCTGGAGGAGATTAATACTGGGCTAATAAAACACACATTACATATTCTTGCATTTAACTGCACAAGTGGATATGATAATTGAACTTTAAATATACCCATCTGAATCCAAAATCAAATCCATCTATTCACACTTGTTTTAAATCCCTTTCGTCACTGTGCACAATTCTCCCTGGTTAAGTTCGCAATCTATTTTAAAAATGCATAAACGTTTATTTTTAAAGTTATGGCAGGGCGACTTTTTGAACTCCATTACGAATTCACACAATAACATTTTTAGAAATTAAATGGTTTAATGTGACCGAAGCAGATATACCGTTGATGAGACGGTTTGCATTACTTCACCTTCACTAAAGGAAATCGCTAGGCAGCGTTGTAGTACGAGAGAGATACCTTCTTGTGATCTAGTTGTCCCTTCCTCTTTGCCATCGCCAGGTTTCACAGTCCCTGGCTCATCTTTGCTCTTCTCCTTGGTTTCATACATCTTCCGGATCACAGAGGTAGGTGTAAAAGAAGGGGATAACTAGTGGAACACAAAGACACTGGAATGAGCCACGCAGGACCAGAGCGACAGGGTCCACCACGGTCTATCAACTACTGTAACACACTAAATATCCACACAAACTTCATTTTGCGTGGGTTTCACTACAGACACATTTACAGCAACAAATGTTTACTGTATATAGAAAGTATTTGCCTGTTGTAACCAGTGAGTGCCCTACACACATGGAGTAATCGCATATTGTTGTTAGGGGGCAATTGTGATGAATACAAACGTCATATTACACACATGCATGGTAGTTGCAACCACATTCAATTCTTCCAATTAAAAAACGAACGTCACACAGCTGTGCACGTGATGTTAAGCAGGCTTGTATCCAGAACACGTACCATGCTAGTGACTGCGTTCGCTGGAGAACCAGCATGGGCTCTGTGTCCTCCTGGACCAGGGGATCTGGTAACCCACGGCTGCCTAAAAAGAGAACAAATAGATATGAAATTATACATAGTGATCATTCTACATTAGATAACGGAATCTGAAGAACACTTTCTACAAAGACAGCAGCTTATCAATACCTATTCCTGTATGTGTCTCTGCCCTTCTCCATTTGCATACTGCCAAACCCTGGCTGGTACAGCTGGCGTGCATGCAGGGCTAGATCCTGCTGGAAGGCCAGTGCCTCCAGTGTGGCTTGGTCCAGTCCTAGAGCCATGGGGTTCATCTGCCAAGAAGAAAGAGAGAGAGCACATTGTCAGTGCTTCAGGAGGATAGACTCAGTGCAGTACAGAAGAAATACAATTGACATGAAGAGGATAAAAATAAGGCAAAGGACTACTTTGCTTTCAAATGTTTAGATTACTGGAGAGACAAGCAATTTTACTGTAAACCCCACACTTCTAAATAGGCTTGCTCTTTCACCTTTTAGAGCAACATTTGAGCAGACTCGCATACTTTATTGAAACATCATGAAACCTGGTGATTGTGCGATGGCTTGCAGGGGCTTTACTACTTAATGCGATCAGTCAGAAAAAGTACAAGTGATTTATTACTGTATTTCAGAAACCCCTGAACATCTTTATATATTAAAAAAAAAAAAAAAAAAAAAAACCAACACACAACACACAACCCAACGAGCCTACTTATAAACCCCTCTGCTTTCAAATCTGTCTGAAGCACATGTTTGTCTGAAGTGTCACTGACCTGGTGAGGACCAGGGCTCACTGATCTGTGGAGCCCAGGGAAGTGCTCTCCTAGAATCTGCTGATGAGAATCCGGGACAAAACCTGAAACAAGGAGCGGGACACTTCAAAACATCCCCACTACTCTCGGGGACAAGCGCAGCCAGCAACCACAAGAACACGTGACTGGGGAGCAGTCAGTCCGTCTCTGTGGATGGACCACTGGAATGAAATGCATGCTTCAGGCAGGGGTGGCAGGAGAGCTCAAGGCAGGAGCAGCAACAGTTTGAAAATCAAAAACTTTCAAAATAACATCCATTGAGAGACAGGCCAACAAGGAGCAAGGCACAGACTGATCAGTTTTACATTCCCCTACAGAGCAACAGTAACAGTACACCCCACCCCCCCCCTCCAATATCACAGACCCTCCTTGTAAACACCACAGGCATTCAGTCATTGAAAGCTGTGTGCAAGTCTCCCACCCCGACTTTGTAATTGAACTTTTCTCCACCCTACATATTTTAGTAGTCGAAGTATTAAAATCGATTAAAAAATTTCAGAACTTTAGGAGATGTATTCGACTTGAAGACAAAGCACAGCACAGACTTACCAGCCGTTTGTTGCAATCGGCCAGGGAAGTAATCTGGGGACGGAGCCCTCTGTGGAAACAGTGGGGGGGAGGGACCGCGACGCCCTTGCAGAACTGCAAGCGGGTCTGTACTGCCCAGCAAACTGCTCAGGATGTTAGGGGAAGCAGACCTGTGAGGAGCCTGGGGACCCAGAATCTCCTAGAGAGAAAAAGGAGTAAATTAAAAACCAAGAAGTAGCCAAATGTTTGCTAGTGCCTTCTCCAGTGTACCAAATTATATATATTATATACAGTAGAGTGTTTTAACATTACCTACCTGCAGAATGTTCTTCTGCGGTGCAGATTGCACAGGTACCTCTGAAGGGTGCATCAACTGGCTATCCAGGTTTCGCTAGAACGAGGGGGGGGGAAAGCACTGCATGTAACTTTGTGACCCGAAAGTCCAAGAGAACTCCCTGTCCACTTCTACTGGGAAAAAGGGATCCTAATAAAATGCACAGAAAGGTTCGCCAACAGCATGCCAGATGTTCTTAAAGTAATCCAGATCGCCTTTCAAACCAGCTACAAGCCACGGTTACGTTATGAGTGTATGGGTAAGTCCTTATGAGTGTATGGGTAAGTCCTTATGAGTGTATGGGTAAGTCCTTCACAGAAGGATTTTTTAGGTTTGTCAAGAAGTCCAAGATCTCAATAAGCGATAGAACCTACCTTTGGAGAACTGTCCAGTACGTGCCAAAAATAAACAAAAGCAAGGAGTTGAACAAACCTGCCCACTTTACTGGTGGAATAACCAAAGGGCAGAATTCAACACACAAAACGTTCAAGTTATGCCCATCACTTAAATTATGCTCAGGAGAGAGAGAGAGAGAGAGAGAAACCCCCCCCCCCCCCACACTAAGGCTGGTTTCATGTATCTAGATTAGCACTAACCTTGAACTACCTTACCAAGATTAGAGCTAATCAGAGAGGGATCTGTGAATCCAGCCATGGAGCACTTCAGAAAACATTTCGGAAGCTGTCTTACCAGTGCATTATTATTAAGGAACCAAGGACTTAATTAGGATATCCTTGACTGCTTCATATTCTTCCCGCTTGCAAGGTATATTAAAAAGAAAGAGAACCCTTTAACCAAGAAGACTCACGTTTCCTTTAGGCACAGCCGGCAGCGTGCCACCTGCCTTCATGCTGCTAACCAGTTTGTTGAAGGCAGACATGTCCCCGTCTCTCTTCACAGTCAGCGCCTCCTCCAGCTGCTCTGCCATGAATGGCGTGCCCCGCTTCCTCTCCGCCTCCACTTTCAAACCCTTCAGCCCGGTCTCCACCTCCTCCAACGAGAGCACCACTCCTGAATGTGCTACCAGAGAAAAAATACAAAAGCAATTCAAATCAACGCTGAAGCTACTTACAAATGCAGTTCTCCCTCTTCTAAATAAAGAAGTGAAATATTGGAAACGGCTACGGACATGTCCGTTTGCACTGAAATAGAAGGAGTCGCATCACTTGCTAGTGCTGGACCAAACTAACTGTTTCACATCCTAATGGGACGTTGTCGTCACTCTGCAAGTCTTCCTTTAGGTTTTCAACTCTGCACACATGTTTTAGAACCGACAACTTCTTCAAAAATGCGTACAGACTAGTATGCTAAGCAAATGGCACGCATGTGCATTGATGCCCATTATTTGATTTATTTTTCTAGTACAAGAGTATTCAATAAAGTTACCTTAGGGCAGAGATTCTGAAAAGAAACCCAAGTGCCTCAAGAGGCAGCGATCGCGCTGAATGACAAATCAGTGCAGCTCCAGAACGTGTCATTTTAAAAGCTACCGATCCCTGCCCCTATTCCAACGCACTCCACTTACAGCCGATCCCTGCCCCTATTCCAACGCGCTCCACTTACAGCCGATCCCTGCCCCTATTCCAACGCACTCCACTTACAGCCGATCCCTGCCCCTATTCCAACGCACTCCACTTACAGCCGATCCCTGCCCCTATTCCAACGCACTCCACTTACAGCCGATCCCTGCCCCTATTCCAACGCACTCCACTTACAGCCGATCCCTGCCCCTATTCCAACGCACTCCACTTACAGCCGATCCCTGCCCCTATTCCAACGCACTCCACTTACAGCCGATCCCTGCCCCTATTCCAACGCGCTCCACTTACAGCCGATCCCTGCCCCTATTCCAACGCGCTCCACTTACAGCCGATCCCTGCCCCTATTCCAACGCGCTCCACTTACAGCCGATCCCTGCCCCTATTCCAACGCGCTCCACTTACAGCCGATCCCTGCCCCTATTCCAACGCGCTCCACTTACAGCCGATCCCTGCCCCTATTCCAACGCACTCCACTTACAGCCGATCCCTGCCCCTATTCCAACGCGCTCCACTTACAGCCGATCCCTGCCCCTATTCCAACGCGCTCCACTTACAGCCGATCCCTGCCCCTATTCCAACGCACTCCACTTACAGCCGATCCCTGCCCCTATTCCAACGCGCTCCACTTACAGCCGATCCCTGCCCCTATTCCAACGCACTCCACTTACAGCCGATCCCTGCCCCTATTCCAACGCGCTCCACTTACAGCCGATCCCTGCCCCTATTCCAACGCGCTCCACTTACAGCCGATCCCTGCCCCTATTCCAACGCACTCCACTTACAGCCGATCCCTGCCCCTATTCCAACGCGCTCCACTTACAGCCGATCCCTGCCCCTATTCCAACGCACTCCACTTACAGCCGATCCCTGCCCCTATTCCAACGCGCTCCACTTACAGCCGATCCCTGCCCCTATTCCAACGCGCTCCACTTACAGCCGATCCCTGCCCCTATTCCAACGCACTCCACTTACAGCCGATCCCTGCCCCTATTCCAACGCGCTCCACTTACAGCCGATCCCTGCCCCTATTCCAACGCGCTCCACTTACAGCCGATCCCTGCCCCTATTCCAACGCACTCCACTTACAGCCGATCCCTGCCCCTATTCCAACGCACTCCACTTACAGCCGATCCCTGCCCCTATTCCAACGCACTCCACTTACAGCCGATCCCTGCCCCTATTCCAACGCACTCCACTTACAGCCGATCCCTGCCCCTATTCCAACGCACTCCACTTACAGCCGATCCCTGCCCCTATTCCAACGCACTCCACTTACAGCCGATCCCTGCCCCTATTCCAACGCACTCCACTTACAGCCGATCCCTGCCCCTATTCCAACGCACTCCACTTACAGCCGATCCCTGCCCCTATTCCAACGCACTCCACTTACAGCCGATCCCTGCCCCTATTCCAACGCACTCCACTTACAGCCGATCCCTGCCCCTATTCCAACGCACTCCACTTACAGCCGATCCCTGCCCCTATTCCAACGCACTCCACTTACAGCCGATCCCTGCCCCTATTCCAACGCACTCCACTTACAGCCGATCCCTGCCCCTATTCCAACGCACTCCACTTACAGCCGATCCCTGCCCCTATTCCAACGCACTCCACTTACAGCCGATCCCTGCCCCTATTCCAACGCACTCCACTTACAGCCGATCCCTGCCCCTATTCCAACGCACTCCACTTACAGCCGATCCCTGCCCCTATTCCAACGCACTCCACTTACAGCCGATCCCTGCCCCTATTCCAACGCACTCCACTTACAGCCGATCCCTGCCCCTATTCCAACGCACTCCACTTACAGCCGATCCCTGCCCCTATTCCAACGCACTCCACTTACAGCCGATCCCTGCCCCTATTCCAACGCACTCCACTTACAGCCGATCCCTGCCCCTATTCCAACGCACTCCACTTACAGCCGATCCCTGCCCCTATTCCAACGCACTCCACTTACAGCCGATCCCTGCCCCTATTCCAACGCACTCCACTTACAGCCGATCCCTGCCCCTATTCCAACGCACTCCACTTACAGCCGATCCCTGCCCCTATTCCAACGCACTCCACTTACAGCCGATCCCTGCCCCTATTCCAACGCACTCCACTTACAGCCGATCCCTGCCCCTATTCCAACGCACTCCACTTACAGCCGATCCCTGCCCCTATTCCAACGCACTCCACTTACAGCCGATCCCTGCCCCTATTCCAACGCACTCCACTTACAGCCGATCCCTGCCCCTATTCCAACGCGCTCCACTTACAGCCGATCCCTGCCCCTATTCCAACGCGCTCCACTTACAGCCGATCCCTGCCCCTATTCCAACGCGCTCCACTTACAGCCGATCCCTGCCCCTATTCCAACGCGCTCCACTTACAGCCGATCCCTGCCCCTATTCCAACGCACTCCACTTACAGCCGATCCCTGCCCCTATTCCAACGCGCTCCACTTACAGCCGATCCCTGCCCCTATTCCAACGCACTCCACTTACAGCCGATCCCTGCCCCTATTCCAACGCGCTCCACTTACAGCCGATCCCTGCCCCTATTCCAACGCACTCCACTTACAGCCGATCCCTGCCCCTATTCCAACGCACTCCACTTACAGCCGATCCCTGCCCCTATTCCAACGCACTCCACTTACAGCCGATCCCTGCCCCTATTCCAACGCGCTTCACTTACAGCCGATCCCTGCCCCTATTCCAACGCACTCCACTTACAGCCGATCCCTGCCCCTATTCCAACGCACTCCACTTACAGCTCTCCTTGAGTTTCTCTTTGTTGACAGTGAGGCTCGACAACAGCGGCTTCAGGTCAACCTTGGCCTTCTGCAGCATCTCCAGGATATCCACCTTGTCCTTCTTGTCTTCCAAAGACTGGATGGGAGCAAAGTAGTTTGCCAGGCCATGCGCGGGGGACAGAAACTTGTGCTCTAGACCTGGGAAGCAGGAACATTACAAACCTTTGAAGCAGTCCAATTTGTGACAATAGAGCAATGAAAAAGTATCTGAACAGCTTCAGTCTCCTAGGAGCTTCTTAGCCCTGGATCTCTCCTGGCGGCTGCAGTGACATTTACATTGGCAACACTGCACTCTTTGGATGAGTAAGTAAACAAGTTAGAGATATATTAGGGTGAGCTAACACTACAGCAATGCACAAAATGTCAATTTAATATTCCAAGATTCATTTATACCATTATAAAAATAACTACATTGGCTTAAAAAAAAAAAAAAAAAAAAAGCCAGTCTAGGCTATGAACAGAAGCAGGTAGTTTCCCACACTAGTTAATGGAATCCAATATTTACAAGACTATTGCAAGTGATGTAGCAAGTATCTTCAAGTAGTGATGCATTGAAACAAGTGAACATGAACAGAAATAAGACTTCTATTGCATAGCAGTTTAACCCATTCCAGGTTTAGGAGCTTGAGCGAATAGGTAAGAATCTCAGGTGTGTCCCATTAAACCCACAGTAAAACCAGGAGCGGATGAATCTGCTCTGCAACAGGAGTCATTTCAATACCATTTAAAATTAAGGCTTAATAACTTTTTTATTATTTTTTATTAAAATAAAAACATTGCTAACTTTACACTATAGAAAAAGCAGAACAAGTCTGACCTAGACACCCTTCCTATTAGGGCTGAGCCGGGTACGAGGACTTGCCGGTTTCTTACCTGCTAAACGCTCCAGCTCCTCGTGAGGGGTGGACCGGAGACTGCTGGACCGACTGGCTGACGGGCTGACGTTACTGGAGAACCACTGGCTAAACCGGCTGGCCGAGGCGGTGCCCTCTCCCAGGACATCTTCAATCATCTTCAGACAAGGAGGAGGAGGAGAGGAGAGAGTTACCAAGGGCAGCCAGCCAGTAAAGAAGACCAATAGTTCAGAATGATATCACACTTACATGAGCAGCAACAAGTCTTCAGTTGGGATGCGATCTGAAGTTAACCCTCTACACACAGACATAAGTAACCAGACTCCCATACTTTATTTGATGCAAGTTGTAGTGTTATATTTAACATTAGTGTCCCTTCTCTTTTCAAATCTTCCTTAAAATGACACCCACCCCACATCGCTACACCCAATACATGGGGGGGCAAAAATAAATGGTCCCAGGAAAGCTTTCAGATAGAAATGAAAAGGGACAGCACATCAGTGTACTCTGCTGTTCATAAACAGTGATGGGCATAACTTTTGTACTGAAAACCTTTGCATTGGTAATTTCGGAACCGACAGCACCCAAAAAACATGTAGGTCCGAAGCCTAGCATGTGATCAGACGTCCATATTGCAAGAACAAACCGTTCCTACAGCTGGATTACCCATAGACTCATAAGGCTCAGAAATGCAAGACATTAGGTATGGCTGAATCATGAAAGTCTTGAGGAGATACCAAGAGTGATGAAAATAAGACAGTTTGCAATCCGAGCCATTCCAGGCTTTTACGTGACTTGCTACTGTCACCTTTACTGCTTGTCCAGGTTACCTGGGTTTGATCAAATTATAAAACCTGGAGCGGCTCCAACTGCTATGCAATAGGAGCTGAATTTCCTTCCCTGCACTGTACAAAATATTTGCTAGATTGAACCTTAAACATCTGCACACAAGACATTACTTCTCGTTTTTTGGGGTTCCAAAAGAAAGTTACCTTGATAAACAAGATCACAGCAATAGTAACATTTATAAACTTTGTTTAGCCAATATGGAAGAAAACGTACAGTGTAAGAGTAAACTCCACCGTCCCCACCCCCCCCACGTTCCCAGTGCGGTGCCAATTCATTTACAGTCGGCACCAAGTGTGTGGAGCCCTTCTTACACTTCAACTGGTGGCTTTACAAACCCTCCACCACATGCCAGTGCTGACCCGGTTATAGTGGGACTAGGTGTTTAACATCTGCATGCATTTACGAGGATATGGGATCTTTAGCAAACAAACTTTAGCTTGGCTCAAAAAGCAGAGAAATAGTGATCATATGAGAAAAAAAAAGTCTGTCAACCTACAGTAAACTCAAATAATTTGTAAAAAGCGCAAACCAATAACATTTTTCAAAAGCGGCCATCAGACATGGATGCCACGGCACCCACAAGAAAAAGGTAGCTTGATACATTTTTTGTATGTATTTTCATCCAATGTTTTGGTATGGTTTTTAAAAAAAAAAAAAAAAAAAAAAAGTGGTGGGGAAACTATCCACCTCCACCTTTCTTTCCCCAAGAGACTCCAGCCCAAACCCATGCAGTGCTCCCCAGTCACTTACTGAAGCGAGCCCCGGCACAGTCTTGTCCAGGTTGAAGAACTCATTAAAGTCAAACTCCCCTGGCGCTGAAGGCTCTGGCAACACCACACCCTGGGGGACCTCCTGATCGGCTGCAGCGTCAGGGGAGACCTCCACCTCCGGCTCCTCCGCCAAGCCTCCGTTACACTCAACAGCTGCAGGGAGAAGGACAAAGGAGAGGAGAGCGACATGCGGTCAGAACTTGCCAAGGCATTACTACACAGCTTCCCTACTAAAAAAAAAAAAAAAAAAAAAGGAATTGTAACACAACACTTAAAAGAAACCAAGTAGACAAAACAGTTTGGCTGCGGCAACTGAACAAGGTGGTAGTGAAAAAACATCTGGCTGCTTGACCGTTTTACCTTATTCATCCACATCAAGTTACAATTCTGTTTAAAACTTGTATACCCATTGAAGAAAGGAACCTCGAGTCCCGACTTGCCTTCTCGCACTGACTCAGAGCGCTTTCTCGAGCGCTTGTATCGTCTCTTATCCTCCTCTAGTACTTTGTCATCGAAGCCGGTCAGCTCAATGGTTTCGGACTGACTGGTGGGACCCCCAGAGAACCATTCTGGCTCCTCCTCTGTGTACGAGTCATTTCGTCTCCTCTCACCAAAAACACGCTTGTCACCAAAATCCCTCTGCAGGAATAGGAGAAGACACAGAGGTTTGAAAATCAGCAGAATCACACAGCCAGTCAAACCTGCACCACACCACACCACACCCACCTTTAGGAGACCTAGAAGTGTAGTTTAGAGAAAAGGACGGCCTCATACTGAATAGATCACATTGCCAGAGCCAATCCACACATTGCTATAAAAGCAGTCACTATAGACTTGAGGGAACTGGAAATATTTATCTATCCATCCACTTAAGTATAAGTTCATATTAATAAGTCTGTTCTAGGTATGAACAGAAGATTTAGGCTCACAAGCAATTGCATTTGAAATCGGCATTTAAAAAAAAAAAAGCATAACACTGAACAGCAAATTAGTGAAAGGCCACCTTAGCTTGGGTATGACTGCCTGGAGTAACTACTATGCAAAAGGGGAGTACATTATTTAGCACTCAGATAGTGTTAACGTTAAATTGCAATTCAAAAGAGTGTACTAGGGAGCACTGTGCTAGTTTAATATTCCAAAGGGTACAGACTCTGAATCGCTTGTCCTTGTAATCCCTCTCTCGCTCCCTCTCCCTCGGGTGTGGCTCTCTCTCCCTCGGGTGTGGCTCTCTCTCCCGCAGTTCCTTCTCGCCCCGCGGGTCTCTCTCGAACACCCGAGACGCGATGATCCTGCCGCTGCCGATCCTCCGGCCGCCGCCCAGTCGCAGGTTCTCATTCTCCTTGTTCTCCAGCGGGCTGACCTCTCTGCGCGCCGTCGCGCTCGGCACCACGTTCACCTGGCAGCCTCCCCCGAAACTGCGTCTCTGCGGGCTGAGGACCACGTCCAGGTCGTCCTCCTTCACACGCTCCCGGGGGTCTGCGAAGGACATTTCAACAAACACTGATAGAAATGTATTCCAGGGCAGCATAAAAAAAAAATCATTTATTACCACGTTCGTATCCGTTCACATTACAGAATACATGCTGTAGTGAACCTGGAGGAATGTCAACACCGGCACATGAGACAGTCCTTGTTTTACGGAAATCTTTCCCTCTTCACTCCCGCTGTGGTTTTAATCAAGAGCCGGCCTCTTCCATGATGGTCTGCAGGCACTATAACCCTCCTACCCCAACAGAGTGGAAACAACTCTGCCTTCCACCTGTGCCATAGTCTAAGCAGAACTACCTAGAGGATCGAGAGGGCTGCTCCATCTTGTACATTTAAGAAAGTGAGCAAACACATATTTTAAAAGTACTGCTACACTAAGGGACGCAGAGATTTAACAAGAACAAAACATCAGCTTTGCATCAAGTGCTCTGAATCTACAAGTACAGTCTGTACCCAGATTAGATACACAATAGGACTGAAGCACTTTGGCTTTCCAGTACAGAGCGTGGTTTTCTAGACAGTCCATGTGCATTTGATTCAGAAAGAGCAGCATCACAGGCATTGCCTCCTGAGAGAACAGATTAATTCACCTGCAATCCTGCGTTTCAGGGGTGCTCTGTCATCCGTATAATTTTTAAACCCGTCCACTGGAGAGCTTCTTTCAGATGCAGGGTAAAGGGATGCGTGCCACTTCTCGGGGTCCCAGATGCCATCACTGAGCAAAAGAGAAACAGTTATGCATGTACACAGCTGTACATAACTAGAGGCATCTATCATGAATAGCCACTGTGACTTAGACACATTGTGCATGATTATAAATATAAAAAAAACACCACAAGAACAGATGAATAGACAGGATGCAATTTAAAATCCACTCCAAGTCCATTGGACACAGACTCTTAATGAAACCCTGCGTCTGCAGGAGTGAAGTGTCACTGTTGTCATTGCAACAAAGGATTTACAGCCTATACATAAAAATGACAAGATTCAACTGAAGTGTCTTGCCCTGATCATAGCACTGGCAAAACAAGTCTGAAGTGAACAGTAACATTCGTCTATTCATTTTGTAAACGCATATACAAGTAACATCCATAAAGCAAAGTGTGATTTATTCTTAAGCACCTTAAATGCACTGGTCGGTCTCCAATTGCAACCTAACACATGGAGCAATGCCGGGGGGAAATGCTCATGGGTCGACTACATGAGCAGCTGTGAAGAGGTGTGTAACCTAGGTAAACAGTTCACATCCGTCCAGCAGACGTGTGCATGCAAACAGGATCAACGTTAGCGTGTCAGGCAAATGAATATTCTGCAGCAGTACCTGTCATACTTCTCTGAAAGGCATTCATGTCTTTGATTGGACCAGGGGGATTCCTTTATTTCCAGCAGTTCCTCCTGTGAAACACATCAACACATTTGAACAATCCATCCAGAAGAGAATGGAGCGAGAGAGGGAAAGAAAGCACCTGGACACTAAGCTTGAAAGGCAGTTAGCTGTATTTTAATGGATGTACCAGATCGAAAGCTACAAATTAATTTGCAAGGGATGCGTTTAGATTTCACCAACAGCTTTGAACAATACATGTACCACTGCACTGGTGTAACCCCAGTAGAGTCACAGCACAGTCACCGAGTCTCAATGTAACTGATACATTAACACAGTGGGGTTCAAGTCCAAGGATCCTTACAAAAACACAGGAATGGAAATGTGCATAGCAAATCCACCCATTGCAGGTTTTACTACGAGCTTCGCTGGCCACAGTGTAGAGGCAACAAGCTCACTTGTGCCTTACTAAACTCACAGTAAAAGCAGGACTGGATCAAGCTGCTATGCATTTGGAGCCTTATTCCCACCCCCTGGAAATGCTGTGGCTCTTATCATACTAGGCATTCAGAATCCAGGGGGTGAGTTTCCATCCTGGGCTTCACCACCGAAATGGCAGCGCAGCCTACCTTGGTGTATCTGTAAGGGCAACTTCTTTCGGAAGTCTTCATAACGTCTATTACAGCTGCTCCGTTTTCATTTTCTTCAATGTATTCAACTTTTTCCATGGCTGTTTTCAGTCAAAAAAAAATAATCTGTAAACAAAACAAGGCAAAAAACAAGATCAAATAAGCATGCTGCTTTAGTTTAACCCTAGGATAACAAATGAAATAGTTTGTGTCAAAAAGAACAACAATGAAAATGGTGTATAAAAAAAAACACATCGGTATGCCGGTGTGTAGTTTTGAGCAGTTATCTTTCAGATCTGTACAGGTGTGGAGAGATCTTATCAAGCCCTGTACTGAGAAAGCTGTCCTTACCCATATACCTGTTACACACACCAAACTTAACCTGTTTCTTGGAGGGGGAAAAACATTGAAACTGCCCATTTCTCACCGAGGTGGGATTCAGGCTAGAGAAACTCTTCTCGAATTTGAAGAGAAGAAACAGTTCCACAGCTTTAGGACTCAACTCTAGAACTATACTACAGGGACTAGTTTTTGGCATGAGCAGTTTAACAGTACAGGTGAAAACCTCACCTGTACCGACTTGTTATTGAAAGCTGGCAACACTGGTTGACATCACGTTTGATGCTAGGCAAGATGTTTTAGGATAAAGAAATATACAACAGTGAATTGCTAGCTACACTTTCGGGTTGTAAAAAACAGTGCCTAGCTAATACTACACCCACCCCCAGTATAGACTAATATTGATTTCTCATTCATTCGGTTTACTCAGCAACAGAAAACGAAAAGTTCCATGACTAGAAAGTAAACACGTCAACATCCGTTGTGATGTCACAAGCCCCCATGAACACAAACTCTGACTCAATTATAGCACATCTCATTTGTTTCCATTTAAATGAATAATGTCTTGTTTCAAACACATTTAAAATGTGATTCTATAGTGCATACAGCTGAACTCTTCAGAGTTTCGCCATCACACTTCTTGCTTCGTATGTTTGTTCTTTATGTATTTATATTTTGTTTTTATAAAATCAAAAGTAAAAGCTAGATAATTTATTCTGAGCACAACAAAAAAACAGTTATTCACAAAAAGACCAAACCCGAAAACATCCAGACCTTTGAAATGGAGAGGGGGTTTGCACTGTGGCCTTGTGCGAATTATACACCCGACTGCGAAACGGACTCAAAAGTTATTTGTATATAGCAAGGTATTCACACTTAAATAAAATGAGTAAATTAAGCCGTGTCAAATCAATCGTACTGCCTAATGCGGAAGCATACGTGCACCCTATGCAGTTTCCACTAAAGATACAACTGCACACACAAGTGTAAGCGAGGTAGTGCTAGATTGATTACATTTCCATGAACACAAAACCAAGACGTGCAACCAACTAATACAAAACGAATGCTTTCACAACATACCTGTCGATATGGGAATGCAACCGTGTCCTCCCCCTCCCACAAAAAACAAACAAACAAACAACCCGGTGCGAGAAGAGACCGCAGCTCTTTCGCATTTATTTTTTAAATTGTTTTGAGTGCCGGTGACTCAGCCAAGGAAAGAGCTCAGAGAAACGGGTCCCCTTTTCTCTCCCACTCCGCAACCGGCTCCCTCACGCCGAGTGAACTGTGTCTCTCCCTTACAGAAAGAAACCAACACTGAGGTTTGATCTCCCCGCGCCGACGTGTAAACACTCAATCGTGAAATGAAACTCTCAATCTATGTCGAGGCTTTCTCTCTTCTCCTCCTTCCCTTCTCCCTCCGCGACTCAAACAGCACAGATATCTCTTCTCTGGTAATTACCCACGGACACAGGGGTCTAACCCGGATTATATAGAGGCTGGGAGCCGCCTGACTCGAAATGCAAAGGTATCGCGCCGACGGACACGGTTGCCTTCGCTTTACTCAAAAGCATCGGAAATAAAAATTAACTACTCGCCGTTTGGATTTTGTTGCGCCTGGTTAGATACTTTTTAAGTGGAAGCCGCTGTTGTTGATGTAAGGACCCCTGCCGGCGAATTGAACAGACGCCTCAATTGCATCGCTCAAGAGGAGCCCAATCAAAACAAAGGAGCAGTCGAGCTGTGACGTGGGGGAGTGCGTGTTGGTTAGCTATAATGACGTGTAGAAATGGTTAATTTATATATATATATATATATATATATATATATATATATATATATATATATATATATATATATATATATATATTAGCTCAAAGAGCCAGCTGCCCATCGTTTCGATATGTTGTACATATCTTTCTCAAGGGAGCCTGTGTTTGAATCCAAACATTGGAGGTATTTATAGGTTTTTGACGGCATGACAACTACTTGTTATTGTTTACATTCAAATTCATGATTTATTCTTACATGATGTAATGGTGTTCTATATATTGTGACATCATTTTTACTTCTATCTTTGAATCTGTATTAATTCTAATTAACACTACTTTATATAAACTTATATTTAATTATATCATGCCATGCTGGCTCTGAGGATCAGTCTAGATTTGGCCTCCCCAGCGCATCAGCATGCACAACTTTTGAATGAATTTTCTTTATTTATTTAAATGTTATATATTTATTGAAGTTAATTAGTTCATTCTTTTCTGTTGAGTCCCGCTGGCATCATCGTGTTCAGTATTTATCCATTTACTTTCTTTTATTCTTCTATATGTCGCATTGTCTAATTTGAGCTGTTCTAATACTACACACTTTACATCATTTATGTCATGTCCCCGTTGGAGCCTAGTGGCAGAATCTACAGATGATGTGCTATCGTTATTTTGTTTTATTTTCAAGTTTTCATTTTGGTCTCTGCGGGTTTAGAATGTAGGTCTGACAGACTCTGTGTCCCTGTAGTCTTTGGCCACTCAGCAAATGCGCAAGGCTGTTAGCATTTTTAGTAGTGGGTTTGTGAAGTCTCATCAGATTGGTCCCCTAAGTCAACCATAACACTCGTTCTATTTGAACACATCTACTCAGACTCCACCAAACACACACTGTCGCGAAGGACGCACCGTTTATTTGCCTAGAAAGGTGCCTTCGCTAGAGTGTGCCGGCAGGCACTTAGTCTAATTTAAAAATACTGGCTGATCTATTGCACGCAACTGGAACTGAAGCGCAGCTCCTGAACTCACAGTCCAAGCACCTTAAAGACAAGTAATACTAACAATCAGCTATTGCAATGAACAATGCAAACTATATATATATATATTGTCTAGTATATTGTAGACTCTACCTTAATTCAAATGCAACATCAATACAATATGTATTGCAAGACACGCACTTGCACCGCCACTCCAATAGTTGTCACTAAATTTCAGAGCCTACGCAAAAGCATCGCTTTGGTTCCTTGAGGCGTCCGGGTACCATAGTAACCGCCGTGTCCAATGCATGGTGGGAGAAGGAACAGCACAGGCGGGAGGAAGGGCGCAGTAAAGATGTAGTGAAGGTAACGCAAGAAGCGCAACTGCGACAGGAGGAGACTCAACACGAATGCAAAAACAACAGTAAAGTGTGTTAAAAAAAAAAAAAAACTAAACTGCAAACCGTACACTCGATATGTCCGAAAGAAAGCAAACGGTTTGGTACTAATGCAGTAGGGTAGATTCACTTTCAAGGCTACGAAAATAAATAATCTGTGCGCTTTTTAATTTTTAAGAACTATTACAAGTTTATTATCTTCTAAAATGCAGAAGACCTCCAAATGGAGCACACCCAGAACGCCTTTCTAGATAATAAATAATAATACTTTTAGTTGCATCCTCGTCATTTCTAGGAACATGGAGGTAACCCGTGGGAATGTGAGACATCGTGCACCTAGTCGTACTAGCAGAAGAAACGATCCACTGCTGGCAAGACGCGATGGGTCTGAGCTCGCACTCAGTAAAGGCCACGGAAGGTAAGCGAGGCTTTCGGAAAGAGTGCCAGTTCATTGTGTCAAGCTAAGTTACAATAACTACTGCATATGAAGAGTGTTCCTAATAAACTGGCCAGCGCCTCAGCACTGATCTTCACGAGAAGTCGCTCTGTCGTATGCTGTCTTAAGGGCAAATTCATGCTCCCTACCTGCATTCAGTATTTGGGTTATTGGGGCAGTTGTGGCTTTCAGATGTCACCATCCTCTGCAGCCATTCCCTTATTGGTCCCCAGCAGCTTCCTTATGTCAGGTGTATTAAATTTGCAAACCTCTCGTTGCTTAGCGTAACAGATATCCTCATTATCATACATACGGTTGTTTCACTTTTGATTTCTCTCTGTCTTTGTGGGGACCCACAACATTCTAAAGGTTATTGAATTTATGATTCGGATTGTGATTGTTATTCATTAATGGGTCACCAGACTTCCCTCTGGCCTGAGTGGAGTTGCGTCCGATTTCACACACTTCGGATAACCTAGCTTGGGGCTGATTTCACTGTGAACCAGCTGTCACCAGCTGCCTTATAGACATGAATGCAGGGATGGAAATAAGACTCCCAATGCATAGCAAGCAGGGCCGTTCCTGGGTTTGCTGTGAGCTTAATTAGACCCACCAGAGCTTGTTATTCATACAAGATCACAGATGGTTAATTAAACTCCTTGCAAGACACAGGATGGTTCAAACTGCTCTGAATCAGAATATCTTATCAACGTTTTAAAGCAAGCGTACTGGAGATTATTTCACACTCTTTTTTTTTTTTTTTTCTGAAGCACTCGCGTTATAAAAGACCCCCAGCGAGCTCCAGCCCTGCAGGTTCCTGCTGACGTACCCCAGAGTGTGAGGAGTGATGCGGGGGCAGTCCGTCTGCTGAAAGGGCGTCGGATTCAGTACAGGGTGGCGTACACCTGGAACAGGGGGGGGAGGCTCAAGGAACTGCGCATCAGGTATCTGTAAGACTCCCGTTGAATAGCAGTTTGATCCATTCCAGGTCTTATTTACAAAAATAAAAGAACAACTATTTTAAATCCCTCCTTTTCAATTCCATCTTCCATACGGTTTATGTTGCTGCTTTTCACTGTGTTCAATTTGTCTTGGAGGCAGAATTCTGCTGCAAAAATGCTGCAGAAATAAATAAATAATCAACGGCAACATTATTTATTTTGTTCTGCAGACACCTTGGGAGAAAGTTTCTCTACCTGTGGATTGCCAAGACCTTCGGTCGAGTCCTGCCCTCCAAAGCAAGGTAGCGTTCTCCCTGGCAGGGTGCACTCGTTCATGCTGTCTGGTATTGGTTTGGTTTTGTTCATTTGCATTGGGATTCAGAGCGAATCACAATTCTAATTTCTGCAGCGAGTTCTGAAATCTATGTTAATTGCAGTTTCTTTTGAAGTATCAACATTTTGTACACAATTGCTTGCTTTGTGTATTTGCATGTTTTTCTTAATGCTTGCTGAATTAATATTCTGCAGAGCATGAAGGCTGTGTAAATGAATACTTAGGGAAGTGCAGCCTGCCGTCTCTTCTTCCTTGGTTCCCTAACTCAAAGAAAATGTTAAGTGTGCTGTTTTGCATAAGCCCCAAGTGAAGGCTTTGAAGAATACAGATAGGAGCATCTTATTGAAATTATGAAAAAATATATCTATTTTTTTTGGTGATTAAAATTCCCCTTTCCTTCTGCTCTTAAGAACATGCTTTCCTGTTCCTTTGCCCTTGGTCCCCAGGTCCCATCACAGCCACAGCGTTCTCCAGAAGGCCTTTGAGAAGTGGAGGGAGGAGTGGTGGGTGATTAGGAAGGAATGGAAGCTCAGTGTCCGAGCAGACTGCCACTACAGGTAGGAATCAGTGGGCTCTATTCACAGAACTGTACCACTTTGTGAGTTATTGAAGTCTTTATTTTTTATATCACAGTCTGTCATAGCCTGCCTTGTTTTTGTCCCCTTGTGTGAAGCGAGTGACAGTGATGATCTCTGATGGCAATGTCTTTCCCCTTCCAGGTATTACCTGTACAATCTGGTCTTTAAGGGCTGGCAGACGTACATCCTGCATCAGCGCCAAAGGAAGCAGCAGTATAAAGAAGCTGCCTCGTATGGTTTGTATATCAGTTTCCAGTTTAAAGCCCCTCTGTGGCCACTATAGAGCTCTCAGAATCATGTCTACCCTCTAAGTACAGGTGGCACGCCTCGGTGACCTCCTGCAGCACTCTGCTCCCAGTGAAAGTAAGAAATACCACACAGAACCAGCGTGTTATTTATTACAAATCGCTAACAGTGTTGCACGAGTGTATGTTCATTCTATTTGAGTTTTTACCAAGGGTTTCAATTGCCAAAAGCTAATAAGCCAATACAGGACTTGTATTCTTTTTTTAGGTAATTCCCGGTGTTTGTCTACGGCATGGGAACACTGGCAGATATACATCAGCATGCGGAAAATCAAACAAGACATGCAGTCCAAAGCAAGGGAATTCCACGAAGCAAACTCGATGCAGTGAGTGGAACATTCCCATTCGTTCATTAAAAAAACTCTTCAGACCATGTGCGGCAGCGCTTGCAGTGGTGATGGTGAATGAGCAATTTAAAGCCGACGTGCCCCCCCCCCCTGTTTAAATGGTACAGCAGTGTCGTTTAGTAAACACTGCTGTCCTGAGCGGTCTGGCCTTCTTCATGTCTGCCTGTCGTTTAAGTCAGTTGCTTACAAGCCTGTGATGAGCTGAGATGCTGCATGCTTGATTGGTTGAGCGTCTCTCTGCCTTGCCTCTTTGTACCAGGAGCGCGTGGAGGATCTGGGTCCGGTGCCTGCAGAGGAGGCAGAGCCTGTACGAGATGGACGCGGCAGCCCTTCAGCACTGGGCTCAAGCCCTGCAGTACAGGGTCAGTAGCAGGGGGGTTATCAGAACTGGTACTAGAGTGCATTAATATAATGGGGGGGGGGGGGAACGTATTGGTATGATGCCAAGTTAGGCTGTACGTATAACCGAAACCACAATTGCATCCAGTTTCATGTGTGTTATATATCATTTATGCATTGGTTTCTTTTACATGGTATGATTTTTGATACAGTCATTTCTAAATCATGTTATGTAAACGGGTAAGGACCTGGTCATTATATATGTTTCAATATATAGTGTTTGTTGCAATATTCAAATGTATTGCAGAGCGTGTTTGAATTTTGTTGTTCCCGTGTGTGTTTGTGTGCGTTTCTCTCAGGCCTGGGAGCAGTGGAAGGAGATTCTCCAGCGGCTGTGGCTGGACAGAGAGAAGGAGAGGAGGGCTGTGCTTCACTATCAGCACCGGTGCCTCAGGAAATCCCTCCAGGTCTGGGTCCTCTATCAACGGCACCGCACAGCCAAGAAGCAGCAGTACAGTGAGTGGCCAGGCTTTGGATAATTATGCAGAACAAACAAAGAAGGCTGTTCAAACATTGCATTCTGGTGCTAAAGCGCCAACGTAAAAATGAGCAGGGAGGGGGCTTGCGTGAAAGTCTTGTTCCCCTAATGAGAGGTTTAACGTGCTGCTAGGTCTGGCTGTGCGGGTGCGGCAGGGCTGCCTGGTCCAGCATGTCTTCTGTGAGTGGAGCAGCGCCTGGCAGAGCAGACAGTGTGCCCGCGGCAGGCAGGACGCGATCGCTGGACTCTCAGAGCGCATCGCCACGCGCAGGGCGTTCACCCGCTGGAGACACTGTATCCTTCCGCAGCGGCTGTGTTCAGATCAGCAGTCCTACTGTAATGGGATGTTTGTCAAGTGCTCTTAATCGTTGCTTTTATTATGCTCAAGGGGAATGACCATAAAGTGACTCTAGAGACTGACTGCAGTTTTGAGGCTGATGACACGGTATACCTCAAGGAAGACGTGGTCATATTGGATTCCATCAGATACCTTCAATTCTTTAAGTTCTTTCTGAATGTTTTTTTCCTTGACTTCTTCTCAAGATGTCACTTTGTGTGCTGAAGATGCAGAGAAGAATGACGCTGCTGAGGAGCACTACAGGCGCCATCTGCTGGTAAGGAAAATATCTTCAGAATGCAGGCAGTAACTTCCTGTAGCTTGGTTATCCTGAACCAGGAAATAAGACTACCATTGCATAGCAGTTTGAGCCATTCCAGGTTTTACTATGAGTTTAATAAGACACACCTTAACTTGTTACCATACACTGGGGCTAATTAAGCTTGTAGTAAAACCTGGAATGGGTGAAACAGCTATGCAGTAGGAGTCTTCTTTCTATCCCCGTAATAGCAATGCTATAATAATACAGTAATCAATGTATACTAGTGCTGTGCTGTGGACTTCTCATGCTCGGTGTAACTTTGTGTCCTGTTCTTCAGCGTAAGGGAATGAAAGCCTTGAGCACGAATATCACACTCAACCGCCTCAGTCAACTCCAGAGCAAACTGGCACACCAGCAGCGACACACTACAGTGAGTGTGAAGACAGTCCAGTATTATTACTAAAACATATGCTCTGACAATATTGTAATATACGTGTGGTGGAGTTGCTGTGTCTTTCGATCTCTTTAAAAAAAAACATATATATATATATATATATATATATATATATATATATATATATATATATAATTTGTGTCTTATTAAACCCCTGGTTGCAGAAACTCTGACTTAGATGTTCTAGAACTCTGCTAAGCAGTCCCTCCACCTTGGAGGACTCTCTTATTCCCTCCTTCTCTCCTTCCTTCCCTTGTTCCTTGTTCCTTTTTTCCTTCCCTTGCTCCCCCCTGACTCATTCCTGCAGGTGGTGAGGAGGTTTTGGACTCTGTGGAAGCTGCGTGGCGAGGAACGTGAGGAGAAGGGAATGCAGCCGCTAACTCTCAGAGCACACAGACAGTACAGGTAACACATCTGCAGGGTTCAAAGGGGGTTGTTTTTACTGAAGATGGTAGAAAATGAACAGGGACCTTTTACGAAGCCCACTGTTAAAGTTGCAGACAGGTGCGTCTTGTCTGGTGTCGAAGGTTTCTGTGATTTTAGGCTAGTTACAGTTCTTCGCACATGTCTGCCCACGATCCGGCTTGCCGCACTTGCAGCCAGAGTCGTGGTTTCTTTTCTGCTAAGAGCACCCAGTCTTTTTGTATGTGTTGGTCAGTCATTGCGTATGTGAATACCTTTGTGGAGATTGCTGATTAAAACACACCTCTTTCTCTCTGTCTCTACAGGACAGTGCTGCTGCGGAAGTCTCTGACCGTCTGGACGGAATACATCAAATGGAGGAGATGGCGAAAGGTGAGAGGAAGCAATGCGACTGAAGACAGAGATCACTGACTGCTTTGTTAAATGCGCTAGGGAGTGTGTGCGTTCATCACAACTATATATCACATTCAGAAACCATTTGACTGCAGTGTAACACTGTACACACAATACTCCAGCAGCTAAACTACAGCGACAACAACGAACTAGGAATTCTATTAGACCTTTTAAAACCCAAAGTCAACCCACTGTATACATAGTTATCAGAGACTTCGATTGTTGGGTTGATGTTTTTTATTTGATCTTGATGTAGTACTAATAATAACATAATAATTTTGTTTTTTGTATCTTGGCTTTGTATGTATCTTTTGAACAATCACAATTCATTTCCCTCTGAAGTGAACGAGCTCTGTCTGTGCATTTTGACGGCAGGTGCAGATCGTCAGGGCTGACGAGCACTATAGCAGGAAGACATTCCCGCGCTGCATCGACACCTGGAGAGAATTCATTCACCAGGAGAGACGCCACAGGGAGATGAAAGACATGGCTTCTCAGTTTTACAAGTAATGCTGTGAACCTGTATATATGCTGTGTTACATTCCTCCGAACGTTCTGTGCCACTGTCCTTGTGTGTGTATAGAAAGCTTACACTGCAGTAGACCTGCTTGCTGCAGGCAGTTCTGTAACTGGGAGGCAGTTTGGGTTGTGCTCTGTTGGATTAGCAGAGCTCCACGCATTTATGAAAACTGATGGGGGGTGGAAAACCAAAAAAACGTTTCTAATGTGTGCCTTTAGAGAGACGAGACAGAGATGGATATTCTGCACCTGGTGGGAGAGAATGAATCAGCAGAAGGAAGATCAGCTGGCTGAGAGAATGGTAATTACTCCACTTTGGTTCTGGTCTCGTTCGTCATGCTTTTCAGACTGTCTGGGTCATCGTGTTTGTGACCCTGTTCTTTTATTAACAGCTGTAGTCTTGCAGGATCAGGGCACTCTCCATCATTATGCTGTGCTAAGCTGTTGTTTTGACATGGGTTTCCATGCTTTCACCTGGCTTGACTGCACATTGCTTTGTTAAGCTTTGCTGTGATTTTACAGCATGTGCTAATGGTAAGGTAACTTGCCTGTCATGTAATCAGTTTGAAGTGCAATGCGTTGATCCCCTCCCTGTTCTCTCGAGGCTGTGATTCATTGGGACCGGCGCACAACGCTCCAGTTTTGGTGTAGGTGGCGTCTCCGAGCAGCCTGCCGTCTGGAAGAGCGGGAGAAGGAAGCCGCCGCGGAAGGGCATTTTTCCCGACAGCTATTCCGGAAATCCTTCCGGTGCTGGAGGCAGAACGTCTCCGAGATTAAAGCAGAGTGAGGAAAAGAAGTTTCTACAGCAATCGCTGCAAGCAGTCACTACTGTTTAAGAGAATTACATGTTTGCATAGAAAAGATGTTTCAGGAACCTACAAAATACCGATTTAACCCTTTCATGCATGGCGACCTCTTCTGGGGAGAGATTAAAAAAAACTCTCTTCTAGTCTTTATATGGGGATATATGGAAGATGCAAATGCATGACGACCTCATAAGATGCCATTTTTTCCCCATATAAAGGAATGGGGGAAAAAAAAAATTCAATGAAATATATATTTCATGTGTCCAAAACTACTTTATTTTCAGCTATTTCAGTGTTTCATACATGAAAGAGTTAAAGATTATATTAAAAATGACATTTATTTTGTATAACAAAAAAAAATACTGATCTGCCTCAGATTTGCAAAAATATACTGTATATGAATGTGCAGTGAAATTTATACGAAAAGAAGTCATGTAAATTAGTCTATTAGTTTACTTTAGTTAATTTCTTGTAAGATTTTTAAATGCAATGGAAGCAATATAAAGGCGCTGCTTTGTCTCATTCTGCTCTCTGTTCATTTTTAAAATCAGAAGAAACAATGAGATTCAAGCAACAAGGCATCAGTTCCACCGCAGTCTGAGATGGGCCTGGAGCACATGGCGACAGGTGAAGAGTTCACTCTGCAGGCATTGCAACAGTGTGCCCTGATCACTGGATCAGCTGTTTGTTATCTTAAAGAGTGTTTGTGAATGTTCTCTAAGATTGGATAGAAGTCAGGGTTTTGAAACTCAAGCACGTATTTCAAAGCAGGATTGAACCCTGTCACTCGCATCCCGAGTCTGAATCGGCTCTGAATCTGTGGGGTTAAAGCTTTGTCGTTCTGGTCCAGTGTTTGTAAATGGATGGTACAGTAGCTGTAAGATTGCAAGCTTAGACAGCTTTCATGGGTGCTGTGCCGGTCCTTGTTTTAATCAATCAAACTTGGTTTTAATAAAGCAATCCGATCTAGTTGTCCGGTTGCTGACAGAGCCACAGAGAAAACATTCCCGGCTTTATCTGTTTTGAATAAATTGCTGTTGGCAGCTGTGTCAGCGTGCCTTACCGTTTCTAGGCAGGAGGGGGCAGCCTAGTTTGACATAAACCTTGTGGCAGTTTTTTTTTATTCTATAAAGCCATTGCTTCTTACAAGTTGACAAAGATGCAGGCAGTTGATCTGCCTGAAGTGTGCAGAGCAGATCCTGCAGACTGTGCAGGTGAAGCCTGACCTCTGTCTGCCATTCTGTCTGTAGTATGTGAAAGTGAGAGGAGAGAAGAGGAGGGTGATCCTCCGAGCGGAGACACACTGCAGGCACGCACTGCTGCACAGAGTCCTGGACGGGTGGAAGGTATGTCCAGGTCCTCTGCAATGGATTGATTCACAGTCAGACCCGTTTAAAGGCGTGCTTTCAGACCTGTTTAAAGGGATACTTTTATACCAGCTGCATTTCTGGAAAATACTGAATTTCTTACCCGTTTAATACCCTGTAATAGAGCCTATTCAATTGTTGCAAACAGGCAGCTTCCTACAGAGTTGAAATGTTTAAATGTGATCAAAACCTGACATTGTACTTGCTTTCAAAGACCCAAGTACTCTTAAGAGACACGCCCACACTGTTATAGATGCTGTTTTTCACTTTGTCCCTGTTTTCAATGCAGCGTCGAATTCTAGATCAGGTGAATGCGCCCCGATGCGTGTTCTCCGTCCGTCTCGACTGCTGCTCAGTGTTTCGCTGATTTACTCATTTATAAATGTCGTTCACTTCACAGCTCTATCAGCGCAGCGTGCAGCAAGTTCTGCACAGAGTGGAGGAACAGGACAGGCGTCGGAAGAGAGGCTTGTTAAGGTATCACCGGAGTGAGGAGTGCTCATCACATGGGATCAGTCATTCAAAGTTTTAAAGGGCTGACCTGCTTGTCTGAATTATTATTGGGATTAGCACACAAAGTTCCTTGTTTTGTGCGATTTAAAAAAAAAAAAAAAATCTTTCTTTTTAGATTCATTTTTTTTCTATTTTTTTTTTTTCTAGGGTGACCTTCAAAGTGTGGCGAGAGAAGGCAGCGATCCTCGCAGATGAAGCTCGAAAGCTTTGCAGAGCAGAGCAGCATTACCGCAGGGCACTGCTTTCAAAGGTAGCCAGCCTTGTGTAAAGAGCAAGTCAAGCGGAAGAGCCTCGGAAAGCCATTGCACAGATTGGATTCTCTCTGTCCCTTTATGTCTTAACATGTGTTACCATCGCTTTGCTTTGCTAAGATTGTACTGGGAAAGAACAAGACCTCCATTGTGTAGCAGTTACAACTGTTTCAGGGCTTCCTGTGTGCTTACGGCTCATCTGGCTTTTTATAAAACCTGGAATGGCTCAAACTGTGATGCAGTAGGAGTCTTGTTCCCATGTCTTCTTTTGAGGCTGCTACCCTCTGTCTGTCTGTCTGTTTGTTTTAGGCTCTGTTGGAATGGAGAGATGAGATTTCTCTTCAGGTTTACCATAGACAGCAGGAGCAGGACGCTGTGCACGAGGCACAGAAGCACATTGCAACGGGTAAAACCGTTTAAACACGTACAGCTTTCATACCTTTGTCAAGGGAAATAATATCTATATCTATCTATATCTGTTGTGCTTTCCAGTGCGATCGCAACACATGTTCTCGCGCTGGAGGGAGTTCAGTAGGAAGTCGGTGGAGCACAGGTCAAAGATGGAGGTCGCTGCACAGCACCATGGGAGATGTATTCTCAGGAAGTGTGTGTCCTCGTGGAAACTGTACCATCTCGGCTGCATACGGAAAATGGTGAGCAGCTGGAGCGTCGTTTGGTATTTCTGTTTCAGCAGAACAGATTTCGTTTTTAATCCCTGGTTAAGCTCAAATAAAGACATCTCTTCAAAAAAAAAAAAAAAATTATAAACGGTAATTGATTGATGTTTAGTTAGCCGTTTATGTAATATTTTTCACAGTAAGTAAATAATGCAACAGTGATTAATTCGCTACACATCATATGGATTCGATACTGTGGCTATACACTGCGTTGCAGTGTTGGGTAAGGTAACGTGCTGTTTGTGTTTTTCAGATATTGTACCGTCAGGGGGAGTGGTTTCAGGCACAGAGACTCTCTCAACGCTATTTTAGCTGTTGGACAGTGCAGGTGAGAAGTCTCACATTAATGAAGGAGTTGTGTAGTGTTTCATTGCTGGAGCTCATCAATCCCGATCAGGGATGTACTTCAGTTAATGCCCTCCTCATGATTGTCCAAGTCATGATTGAAGTTATGCAGCTCTCCTCCTGCGTACTGCTCTGTGTTTTATGGTTTATGTCTAAAGACTCGGTATCTAATGTAATCCCTTTTCATTTTAAGACTGCCAGACTGCTGGAATTGAAACACTGTGCAGGACACGGGCTGAGCTGTGCAGTTAGTCTCGTCTGTAAAACGTGGCCATCATTTAGAGTCCAGCGTTGAAGGATTTTTTATTTTTATTGTGTGGGTTTTATGGATTAACAAACAGGCACCATGCACTGCAAATGGGCTGTTAAGTGGATATCATTGATTTATTTAACTTTTTTTAATCCATGTATTTTGCAGACCTATTTATAACGAGCACTCAAGGGACCAACCAAAAGCTTGTATTGACAAAGGGGCTCTATGCGAGCCACACCGAAACAACATGCGTGAAAACCAGTCTTTAATACAGGTTTAATTGTGCCTAATAATATAAAAAACAGGTTTCTCACAGATTGTTTTTCTGCACAGATGCTGGGCAGGCAGAGAGAGGAACAGCAGACGGTCAGCGCTCTCTGGCACTGGTGCTTCAACCTGCAGGGAAAGGTAGGAACAAGCCTGTCTCCCTGCGGGGCTGACTGAACAAAACACAAGACCTTCTGATGTGTGCCGACCTGGAAGCAAGCCTGACTGTCCCCCTGTACATCCAGCAGGCCCTCGGAGAGACCTGATCATCAAATTCTGGGGAACCAAAGCATGTCAAAGCAATTGTAATCAATGCTGTTCTTAGCTTTTGCTAACATTATTACCTCATTCGTTCTTGTTTGTTTGTTTGTTCATGCTGCAGGTGTTTGATGCCTGGGTGGGCTATGTCCTGGAGGAGAGAAGGAAGAAGGTTCGGGTCCTGAAAGCGGTGCAGTTCTATCGGTCTCAGCTTCTCCGGGAGGGGGCCTCGCAGATCCTGCGCTACGCTGCTGACATGGGCCGGTTCCGCAGGACGCTAGCGGCACAGCAGCAGGTCAAGGTGAGGGGAGCTGGGAAGAAACCTCTCCACGCACTGCTGCATTGCATAGAGACATTAAAGATGCAGCAATTCATTGATTAATCAGCTGTTGATCACCAAGGTGTTTTTTTTTTTGCAAGCCTCAAATAAACATTTATTGTTCGATGTATTCAACTTCGTGCCCTGTTTGGGGGAAAAAAAAAAAAAGATGTCTTCTTACTTTTAATAATGCCATTAATAAAGTCTTTCAGTTGTATTTCTGTGTGTTTCCTCAGTCTGCCTACAGCCTTCACCAGGTCGTTCACCGCTGTGCGATGACGTGGAAACACAGGGCTCTCTGTCACAAAGAGAGAAGGAGAGCCCACCCAGCCGCTGTCCCTCCGAAGAAAGCCGTGACGTTCCATCTCCCAGCCGAGGCCAGGGCTGAGCCGGAGCGCAGACCGGAGCGCGTGGAAGTGGGGCTGCTCCTCGAGTACAACAGGGAGAGCCAGAAACCTGCAGGGATACCGCCGTCGCGGGGGCCCGCAGAGCCCCTTGAGGACGACCTGGGAGTATTTCCAGGGGCCAGGAGGTACCGTAGGAGTTTCTGGCTGCACTTAATATTGTTAGAATGCTGTACTGAATTACAGTAAATGATAATACCCGCGGTTCTGTGTTGCAGTCCAGTCCTACGTCACAGGAGGCTGCAGCCCAGAAGACCCGACTTCCTGCTGCGCTCCCTGGAGAAGGAGGGGCTCCACAAGCCTGGAAGAAGCAGGTGGGCTTGTTAAACATAGAGATGCAAGAATCCTCTTTCAGAAAAATAGAAGTGATTATTTTCATTTTTATCCCATAGCAGCAATACTGGAGTTGGGCACTCATCATGGGGTTTCTCTGCACACAGAAAAAAAAAATCTATACCTCTACAATGAGATTTCCTTCATGCTCAAAATGAGATCTTCAGTAAATGTTTACCCTCACTACACACAAATATTGCCTATGTGCTAATGCCAGGAGCATTGATTGTATGGAATACAAAGCGCCTTGCATTTAAAAGCTTTCAGTTTTGATAAAGGGATGAGGCTGACATTGGCACTTCCTCGTTGAACTAAGTAATTGCAAAACCCGAGTGTACAATTCAAAACCTCACAGCGCTGTGCTGGACGTTGGTATCGCTTTCCTTTTCTGTTTCAGTCCCAGTAATCCTGACTTCCCGAGAGCACAGCCGTCTGCCCAGTCTGTGTCCAGCATAGAGAGCTGCACACAGGAGGACAGTCCAGTCTTCACGCAGCCTGTTCAAAGACAATCACCCGCCCGCACCGACCTCCCTGGCAGCCCACCTCCGCAGCCACTCTCCAGTAAACCCGGTTCTGAAGGGACAGGGCAGCTCAGAGCTCCGCTGGTACCGGCACAAGGACCCGGTGTACCAGCAGCGGCTCCTAGGAAGCTGCCAGCGTACCATCCGGACCTGTCCGGCCATAAAGAGGAGCTCCTGCCACCATCGTCTTTCATGATGCCCAAGAGAGGGCGAGCGCACACAGTAAGCAGAGCGTGTATGTCACGGTTCTGTTGCAGTAGATTTTTTTGGTTTGGTTCAGTCTTCCTGAAGACCCTGAAGGACCAGCAGGAACACTTGGCAAAATCCATATCTGCCCTTAATATGTGTGCAGTCTAAATATCCACCAAAGCCAGCTTTACTTAAGCACAACGATAAGACCCCCCTAGTGACCTGGCCGTCCTTTGACCCAGTGACATTTCAGCTCTACCGACTGACCCTTGTAAAACCAGGGCAGTGATGATGACCCAAGTAATCTAATTACAACCCTGTGAACGAGAGTAAAGGCCATGGAAAAATGATAGGTCCAAGCATGGATAAGCCAATTCATGTATTCTAGAATACTTCATTGGAATTCATTGTGAAATAATAATTAGTTACATTTTAAAAACATAATTCCAATAATAATTCTGAAAAAGACGTATGCTAAAGTGTACCACGCTTTAAATGTGCGTGCTACTGCACAACAAAAGGATTCCTGGTTTTATTTTCTTTTTCTCCTTCCTCCCAGAGAGTTGGCTCCCCAGGCAGACAGCCTGCCAGTAAAGATCTGAACAGGCCTGAGACAGAGGGGCTCCAGTTACACAGCCAGTGGGACCAGACCCCAGAGCTGCTGTCTCCGGAGGTCTTCACTGTGAAAAGAGGCCGGCGCTCTGTCAGCTTTGAGGAGGACTCGGGTACGAAACACTTAGCACACATTCCGGTCCATCTGGCTGTGTTTATTTATAATGTGTATTTTTTTAAAGCAGCTCGGGTCGTGTTTGTTTATTTTGATTGGGTTTTACGCATCATCAGAGGTGATGATGAATATTGATCCACATTCTGTTTTGTTTACATCCTTCCCTTCCCCCAGCAGAAAGGGTAATTGAATTGGGACCCAAGGCTAGAACCGAAGGTCACTGGAAAGGTGACTCGAGGTGATGAACACTGTGCAGCACAGACCTCCGTTCTTCCTATGGATGGCATGCTGCCAATACACAAGCACGCCTCCGCATCCCCCTCAGACACTGGCATGCAACACACTTGCTCTGTTTTACACAGCAGATGCACACCAAGACTCTGAAAAGTACAACATTGTGTCTGCCCAGCTTTCGTTTATTGTGCTCACATTGCAGCGATGGCTACTCATTCTTGTATTCCAGTAGAACCTTCCTGGGAGGGACATTTTTAAAGAGTTTACAAGAAAAACAGGCAGCAGCAGCTGTGATGTTGTGAAAGATTTGCGTTTATCAGCAAACAGAAAGATCTCTCAGCTGGAAGCTATCAGCACCCAGCTTAGGCAATTCAATGAACCAAGAAGCTAATAGACACACACACAAGATTGTAGCACATGCTGATAACCAGTCAGTGCAAGCACCTGTTCTCTGAAATGATCTTACATTGCAAGTAATTACTTAAACGGTAGGAACAGCACTAAACTTTCCCCGTGTCAAAGCCTCAGACTCCTCCAGGCACTAGCAGAGGTTACGCCACCTACTATAGGTCAAGAACTTGGGCCCTTTTTTATTCCTACCTATTCCAGTAACACTGTCAGGAGCAGAGGGGTTCAGGTACGCAACATGCCATTCACTGAAGTGCGGCATAGGCAGGGGACCCATTACATAGCAATTTGAGCCACTCCAGGTGTTGCTGGGAGCTTCACAATGCACAGGTAACAATGCCATGTCCAGACAGCTTGGCGTTCTGTTTATCCAGTCTGATCTGAGTGCGTAGTTAAAGACTAGGCCAGTGTTCCTGGAGCTGACGTTGTGTTTGTTTCTGTAATAAGCAGAGGAAGGGGGTGGGGATCACAGCGAGCACTGCGACCGGCAGCTGCAGCTAGAAGCGGAACTGCGACAGATCCGACAGGACATGCAGCGTTTCCATGACGACAAGCTAAACCTGAAGTAAGGAAAGCATCTCTCTCTCAGCAGGCTGTTAACATGTTATGTGATCCGTGAATGAATGTAATTAAAACGAAAGCAGAGCCACTGAGAAGTGGACTGCTTTGTAAAATTCCACAATGGGCTGCCCGAGTCATTAGATCAGATTACCTTTCATTTTCTAGCTTTACCCCGTATTGGGCGTCTAAACAGTTTGAGCAAATGGTACGCATCACAGAGCACACTGACATTATTTCTTCAAGTGCCTTCAGTATCAACTTCATTTAAACTTAATCTAGCTTTTTATACAAGCTTTATATTACAATGTATTAAAATCAATCAATCAAACACTGAGGGCATGCTTGCCTGCACCTCCCCCGCAGCACAGGGTTTACAAATAAACAATCTTCAGCAGGCAATGCTTCAGCAGTGTATCACCTGGTATGTGTGTTCCTACACTTTCTTCTGCTGTGCAGGACCTGGCACAAGCAGGCTGGCGTGCTGAGAGCCTGGCTGCAGGGAAACGAGGAGGAGGAGGAGGGAGAGGAAGCCCAGCAAATACAGCAGGACCTGGAGGAGGTAAGAGCAGGACCGGGGAATCCGAGAGATGCACAATGCGTTCTGTGCAAAGGCAATCAAGACTAGTTTATTTCCATCCCTGCAGAATATGACTCCCATTGCAGTTTGATCCATTCATGCTTTTACTAAGAGACACACCTGAGCTTGTTACCTATAGACTTGGCTGATCACTCTCATAATAATGGGTGAAACTGTTATGCAATAGGAGTCTTAATTCTATCCCTGATTCTGTGTGTGTGTATATATATTTTATTTTTTCTATGCATGTTAATATAACAGCACTAACCCAACACTCTAGGATGTTCCTCCTGCAGCTAATCAACATTTCTTTTTAATTTTGTTAATGGCTCTGCTGTGCCCATCTCTCTAAATAAAAAGGAGAGTTAGTTAGTTCGACAGCTGCTTCAGTTCCAGACCCTGCGATCATTATCTCCACTTTCCCTTCTGCAGCTGGAGCTGAAGACAGAGATTCTCAGAGAGAGACTGAAGCAGGAAAGAGCTCAGATTGAGCAGCACGCTGCTCGGATTAAAGAGATTCGCAGCATGCTGGCAGCGTGACCCCACGGCCTTGCTCCATCACAAACAACAAGCAAGCACTTCCAGGACTGAGCTGGGGATGCAATCTGTGAATGGACGTTACAACGGAAATTCTGCTTTTGTAAATCTGATATGCTAAATTATTTGTTACCTAATTTAGAACTGTTTAAATAAAAAATACATAGTTGCACATTGTCACATAGCATTTTTGTCCCCCCGAGTCTTTATAAGGTAAGATTAGTATTACTATTATTTTTTTTAAGTAAAGGCAAATTCTTCTGAGAACCCCCCAAAAAAAATGCAAATGAAAACAATCTAAATGAAAATTTACAAAACCCAGTTAAGAATAGGCATTTTAAAATTTGTATTAATGACTTTTTTATTATTTAAAATGTATGCAGTGTTAAATGAGTAAATGATTCAAGTATTTTACATTACATATAAAAAATACTGTATAACTAACTTGAAATCCCCCAGTGGGTTCTCTTATCGGAGCTACTCAGCCTAGAAGGTTCTTGGCATCAACCTGCCCCTTGTTTTTGTAGTTTTTTGCGTGATTAAGCCAGGAGACACTGGTCATGAGTCGAGTTCTGTGAGGGTTCGAGTTCTGTGAGGGTTCGAGTTCTGTGTGTGTGTGTGTGTGTGTGTGTGTGTGTGCGTCTGGTGGCCAGCCAGGTTCTTCAGTGTGACAGAGCAAGCAGGACAGACTGCCAAGCCGTGTCATCACATAGCTTCCTTGATGGAACAGCAAAACAAAAGCCTATACTGTAGGCATCTTTAGATTAACAGCCCCTTATAAAAAATAACAACCAAACCCCACCCCACGAACAGAAACGTACAACCTTTTTGGCACTACAACGAAACGAAACAGATCAAGTAGAGTTCAGCACCAGGCGTTTAAACTAGTGGATTGTTGGCCGCCACTGGGGCTCCAGCCAAGACCCTTCGACGCATTAGTAAAAAGCTGTGTGAAGAAAGCTGCGAGAAGATTGTGGCTTCAAACTTGATTTACATAACAATGTTTTTTTTGTTTTTTTTTCCCCTGCGTGTGTGTTTCTGTGGTTTTTTGTATTAAAAACGGTAAAAGGTGCTGCTTACAGTATATGCAACTTTGTGGAGATTTTAAAAAACGGGGAAAAAAGAATAATCTCAGTGTGACTAAGAATCAACAACTTCCCTTTGATAGAAGCAACTGGCACTGTTCTCATCATAGCAAGCGATGAGGAGTGTGTGAGAGAGAGAGAGAGAGAGAGAGAGAGAGAGAGAGAGAGAGAGAGAGAGAGAGAGAGAGAAAGTGTAAATAGAAGCATGTTGTCTCTCAAGTACATTCATGCCGGTCCTGGGCAGAAGATAACAAATCTTCCAGTAGTCTGGCGTCTCGCTCCTCTTTGCTCCAGTTCACACGTTCCCTTCGGAGTCCTTTTCCGCATCCGTTACAGTCCCTCTCATGGTCCCGAGGGCTTCTCCAAAGCGGATCTTCTGCCCAGCGCTGATGTTAAAGGTAAAGTCTTTGGGGGCTTCGAAGAGGAGGACGATGGTGGACCCCAGGTTGAACTCCCCCAGGTGCTCCCCTTTCTGCATGGTCACCCCATCTTTGTTGTTGTTGGAGATGTAGCTAAAGTCATTAAAGGAACCTTTGCTGTAGCGGGGGCTGTTTGTGTGCAACTCCTAGGAAAACACAAGTTACAAGTGGTTAACTCACACATAAACTCACGCACATTCAAGCAGAGGTTTGTGCAGGTCGAAAAACGACAATCTAGATAAAACGTAATTGAAGACCTCTTCCGCTCTTCCAGACTAAACGACAACAGAACAGAAGAGGTGGAGGGAGGAGAGGACAGTGGAGTGACGGTCTTATTGGAAAATATACCTGTGGCATTAGGTGCTGGACAGCGGTCATAATACAGCTTTAGTGCACTCTAGATGTTTTTAGGTGTCATATTGCTACTCACCCTGTCAAAGTAGATGCGGATGGATCCTACGTTAGTGGCCCCGACCGCGGTGAGCGAGAAGAAGCCGTGTGTCCACTCTCCGCTGAGGACCACGCGCTCGTTGTGACAGAACAGCTCCTTTATCCAGCGTGCAACGCCAGGGTTCACCGACATGAGGGATCCTGCAGCGAGCGGAGCACGAGGAGAAGATCATTGGAGAGATAGAGAGGGAAAGAGAGAAAAAAAAGAAGCAATGATTTTTTTTTTTTTTCAATGAAAAATATATTGATTGTGTCAAACTTTCAGCAGCTACTTTCAATAATGTATATTTTATAATACTTAGGCTTATTATTACACATGCAGACAGACAGGCACAGTAAACCCTGCAGGAACAGACCAGATAACAGATTTTATATCATCATCATTATTATTATTATTATTATTATTTTCAATGTAAATGAACAGCAGGGGTATTCAACAGTGCTAACAGTCCAGTGACTGCTGGTTTCAATGTATAAATATATATTTTATAGACATTAAATATAATTCAGAAGCATTGGATATTCTACATTTTAAAAAAGGTCAGGTTTTTTTTTTTTTGTTAATTCTATAAATAATCTGCATTCCTTTTTTTGTTAAATCCTGTTGCACAAAGAATATTTTAACCGTTGCCCAGGGAAAGCCAAGATTCAGCAGACAAGAGGCAAATGACATTTAAAAAACACACACAACGAAGCCCTTTGTTGAAACAGCAGTTATTCATTCCTGTGTAATCCTGCGGGAATTAATGAATTGGCTCTCTCAGCTGCAATTAAACACAACATCATTCAGCATCTTTCTGCTGACGATGGCATTCCCTGCTGGGGTCCCATCAGCTGTTGCACGACATTTCTTTTCTGCTCGCGGGGCTCTGGGCTCAAGCCGGTGGGGTTTGCTGCCAAGGTCCTGCATTGCATCAACAGGCAATTTTAATCTCCCTGTCATTACTGCAGCAGCGCTGGCTCTCACATCTCACATCCATCCACTTCTTTAACTTGTTTAAAAAAGTACCGACACTGTTCAATCGTACATGAATATGCTTTAACTGCACTGGCATGAGATCCGCACATGCCTGACTTTCAGTGCAATGATCCGTTCAGTTACTGCGGGATCAATCCAAGGAAAAGCCTGCATCCCCACACCTGTAATCACTTTCATTTGAGTGCCATTGTTTTAGGGCAGTACAGCGTGGCTGTCTGGATTAGTGATTTTAAGAGAGAACACAGTTACGGAGTGCCGTTGACAGAGCCTTCGCCAGGGCAAGTGAAACTGCTTCTGCAGCTCAGACACTAAAGATCTTGGGTTTGTTTGGTAAAGGTGGGCTTGGGTTCGATTGCCTGAAGCTGTCTATCAAACCAACACGGCAGTTTATTTAAACAGTACCATGCAGCATTCATGTGAAATGTGTAGCTAAAATTTCTAATTTCATGTTATTTCTATTATTATTATTATTAATGGAAGATACTTTATAAAGGCAGGTCATTGTGTAAAGTAAGAGATGAGGTGTTGTTGAGAGCAGGGAGTGTGCAGGACTCTGCTCACCTGGGAAGTGGCGCCGGTGTGCCACGCGCCAGTCTGCGGGGGAGTGGAAGCAGTGATAGTCTCCCGGTGCCAGGTAGATCACACAGTGGAACAGCTCGTTACCCTCCTTCGTTACCAGAAGATCCTGGAACGAGCCTGTGTCGTCTTCACCTGCGGAGCCAATACACCAGAATACACACTGAAAACCAGGAACGCAGCCTAAAAGAGGCATTCACATTACTTTTTAAATCAAACTAATCTATAACATTTTTATTCCTGTGAAAATTATTGTATATATATATTTCTACTAATTCAACCATTTCATTTCAGGGATGGAAATAAGACTCCCCTTGCATAGCAGTTTCCCCCCCACTCCAGATTGTAATAAGAGCTTGATTAGCCCCAGTGTGTCTTATTAAACTCCTAGTAAAACCAGGAATGGATCACACTGCAATAGGAGCCTTGTTTCCATCCCTGAATTCAGGTTCTCTATTTCCATGCATCGAGCGTTCCTGCAGCTCTGTGGTTGCTCCACACACCGCTGTGCACACATGCTTACTCTTCTTAATGTTCAGGTCTGTCCAGGTGTGTGGGCCGAGGAAGGTTTCCAGTGAATAGGTGACTCCTTTCACCTGCTCCACCTCACAGTTCTTCACCCGCCCGAAATGGAGGATCTTGCCGTCCGAGGGGCTGATCTAGAAGAGAGAAGACGATAAAAGAAATAAAATCCGGCCTCCGTCACTTCAAACCTGCAGTCAGAGCCACACACTCTAGCACAGCACATGCCAGCCTGCCTACCCACGATATCTGACCATGCACGCTTTCCTGGAGGGAAGGGTTAATGCAGACCACACTGCACCGGTTCTAAAGGAGCGCATGGAGGTTTACATCAGAGTGCTACACACGTCAAGATAGATACTCCAGAATATACTGAGAAATGTTAGGAGAAATACAGGTTGGCCCCAGTACGGTCTTCACCAGTGCAGATGTAGGGGCTCTGCAATGAAGTTTGTTGGGTCTGAGTGACTCACATTGCAGGGACAAACTTCGGAAAGCCAGGAGCGATTAGCAGGATTACTTTGAAGGTGGAACACTTGTACTGTTTCTCGCATTAGGTTAAGTGAACAAGCTCGACAGGTCTGTAATCTGACGGATCTGTAACGACCACAGTAAGGCAGTGAATTCTCTCAGCAGGTTTGTGATCACGCAGAGTTCTAGCTAAATGCATTCGGGAGTTTGACAGACTGAAGTTTAAATTGCATAAATAAAAAAAGACCAATTGATATTTGTGACCTGTGAAAAAAGTCACCCGAAATCTCAAATATATTTTGCATGCACATAGAAGTATTTTATTTTATCAAATTATTATTAACCAAAAAACCGCATATAAGAAAAGCGCGTAATGTAAAATCCCACAATAGATTTGCAGCATTGCCAGCAGGATCTTCCCACTGGTACATTTAGCAAGAAAAAGATGAAGCGTCTCACCACACAGTGCGAGTCGCAGACGGGGCGGGCCTGTGGCTTCAGCTTCCTCCTGAAGAACTCGCTGAGGTTCCTGTAGTGGTGCAGCTCCTCCACAGCCGCCTCCTTCATGTTCACCCCGAAGGTCCAGATGTACAGGCTGTAGACTGGTTTCCGCAGCCAGGTCGGCAGCTCCACCTGATTGAGCCGGCCCCACGCCCGGGACAGCAAGCGTGTGGGGATGGACTTGTAAAGGGCAACCTGGAACACAGCGTGACACTGCGGTCAACAAGCACCCAAACAAGAGACAAGAGCACAACACACACACAGCAAGCCATGCTAGAAATAGCCTTCATTTGTTTGACTAAGTGTACACTTATTAACTAGAAAGAGTGTCTCTGGCACAAGTGTTTAAAGGAAACAACTTACGACTATGAACTTGCAGTCGGTTACATTTCAGAGTGTTTGAAACTGAGTTCAGAGCATATGCAGACTTAAATGAACCAAGGACCACTTCCAACACAAACGAAGAAGGGCAAGTGGAGAATGCATCCCACTGTTCCCAGTTCCGGGGTTTCCTGCTGTGCAAACATTCCGGGGATAATGTAACAGCATGTTTACACAACTCAGAACGTCTGTCATGCAGAACATCTGTGCTAAGGGCTAAGACAATGGTCCTGTGAATCATGCACTGTATGGCATTTAAGAACTACAATGAACTACTGCTGCACAGCAACAAGGAAATAGGGATGCACTGCTAGGCAGTCTGAGTGCTTAAAAAAAAGGATTCATTTTCTAATAGATGTGATTTGTATTTCATGGGGGTGGGCTGAAGAATCAGCCATATACAGCTTAACCTGGTTTAAACCTGGTGAGAAATTCAGCTGCAGCAAGTCACTTAAATGTAGGGGCTTACTTAGTAGGAACATTTCTTGCTCATGTTTTACAGCAGTACAAAACAGAGGTCTAGAACCTAGGAAAAAAAACAAAAAAAAAACAAAAAAAGCATTGCTCCGGAACTGCAGGTTCAGCAACCTAAACTTTACAACTTCAGAACACTTTTTTTATTTTTTGGAGGGCCGGTGGAAACAAGGCACACTAAGGAAGTAAAAAAGCAGATGAATTATTTGTTCAGGTTTGTGTGAGAGTTTTGGATGCTGGGGTAACAGAGGCAGACACAGAGGCAGTGCACCAATACTCGCGCGTACAGTAAACACAGAGGCGTCCCGGGGAGGAGAACACTTACCCTGCTGCTCGGTCTCCATCCCACTTTGGAGAGGGGTTTGAGAGCACCGAAGGGCAGGAAGTAATAGAGGAAGGAGAGAGGCCAGGAGCGCAGCTTCAGGGCAGGCTTGGACATACAGCTCAGCTGACCCAGCCTGCGTCTCAGAGCCAGCTGGGGGAAGTGTAACCTGTGGGATCACACACACGCACACACACACACACACATCAGATCAGATCACTTGAGATTGCACACTGATTATTTCACAGTATTTTCCTATGTGTATGCTATGCATTTACTCCTCGGTATAGCATGGTTCTGTACCATGCTTCGCTACATTTTGCTAGATGCTTTCGCAACGGTATACTGCAGCAAAACGTTTTATAAGGGAGAGACTCAGTTCCCACTCTCACCAACTTACTCCCAACGTCTTCATGCCGATCAGTGCAAGAGCAGGCTCAAGATTATCCCAGCTGAACATCGCGACTCACTGTCTGACTACAACCTCATAGGAGCTCCGTGACTCGGGTCAGTAGACCTACTGCAGTGATCTGCTATTTCACTGAATCGGGCTGCCCAGTTTCCACAGCCAGCTCTACAAGCCAGACGAAAAGCTCAGCAACACCAGCGCATGGAGACAGGTGTCTTAAGAGGAGCCCTGCTAAACTGCCAGCCAGACAAGTCCCTGTGATCAACCACCTGAAAGTAGGTCAGCAATCCTCTGACTGCCTCTCCGCTAGTAAATAAACCAGCCCAGTCTCATCTCGGCAGAGCGAGCGTGTCAGACGCTGGCACACTGAACATTCTGCATTGTTTCTGTGCATCACAGAGCAGAGCTCCCGTACAGAACGCTCAATACGAATCTGATTCGCTTTCGTGGTCAGAACATTCGGACGTGTATTTACAGCGCAGTACTGCGCGCTGTCTACCCGACGGCAGTCTAGACTGCGAAGGTGATGATTAATGACAACAGAAAGAGCGGTTTACTGTAGACAGAGGCCTTAGGATGAGTGACAGATGCAGCCTTGTTGAAATAATACAGGCTAGAGTAGAGCACTGAGAGGTAGCCACCATTTAAAAAACAGCTTTTGCACCACTCAATTTATCAATGCATTTATCATTTATCAATGCATTTATTTCCTACCCAAAAAAAGGAATATTAATGCAACAGAAAACTATTTAAAAAAACAACTTTGGTTCATGCAGCAGCTCTTCATATAAAATTGGGAGGAGTTCACTACCCAGTTTTGAAATATTAACAAAATGATTTCTTTTCTTTTTGAAATTGTGGTGCTTGCGCGCTACAGATGCGATTTATAGACAGAGGAGAGATCCGACCCCATGCTCTTAGGACATGGAAAAGTGCAGGTTACAAGTGTGATTGACCCAAGTGTAAACCCAGGTGTCTGTGTGTGTGACTGTAGTTTGAAATGCCCTGCACGCTTCAGCGCTCTGGAACACTCAGATTTGCTAGCTATGAGGAGCCCTGCTGCTGTGCACGGTGCATTCCTACAGCCCCACTTCTTACGGCCTGGGGCGTGAAAGCCTGAATAGCAGCAGAGCAGTCCAGGTACTTCTCGAAACTATTTACTATTCAAATAATTAAAAAAAAGGCTTTGTGTTGCTGACCTGTCGTCTCCCTTGGTTCATTTTTTTGTAGCAATGAGACAAGTAACAAGCACGCAGATGGGATAATCTTGACCTGCTGCACAAAATACAACAGAAATGAAGCACACACCGCCACCCAGGTTTCCCTGCATGGGGACATCCCTGTGAACTGAAGCAGCATGTGCAGATGTGTGCACATCCCTGTGAACTGAAGAATCATGTGCAGATGTGTGCAGGGAGGAGCTCCTGCAAACAAGCCAGTAAGAGTGATTAATAAACACAGTGCACACAATAGCAAAACATGTAGACTGGTTATTAGCATGTCAGCAGTATCTGTACAGTAGACCGCATGGTTTCATTTAAAGCATCCCATTTTAAGAAATCCACCCCCACACCACCCTGGCCAGTAAGTAAGAAGAGCAGGCAGCAGTTTCCTGGAGTTTACAGGAAACTCAATGCATCTCCATAGTAACTGTACTCTGGGTGAAGTGGTATCAGATTAGACATTTTATTGTACTGCCTGGGTAGAGTTTGAGAGCCAAAATCAGCTTGGGACTATAGCAACTGCAAGGGACTATAGCAACCATCTGTGTGTTTTTCTCTCTCTCTGTCTCTCTGCCTGCCTGCCTGCCTCTGCCTCTCTCTCTCTCTCTCTCTCTCTCTCTCTCTCTCTCTCTCTCTCTCTCTCTCTCTCTCTCTCTCTCTCTCTGCACGGAGTTTGAAGACAGAGTCCCACATTTGTGGAAGTGCGACACAGAAACAGGAAGAGGCCGCTCCACCTTGGTTTTGGCATTGAAAAAAAAAAAAAAATATAAAAACCGAAACTGTTGCTGTGTTCTAAAAGCACGTTTACTATCTTCAAACTTTAAATGAAGGAATCAGGCTAAATAAATAAGTGACTGAATGAATGAACCAGTAAAGAAGGCAGGTGTTGGATCGGGCTTGTATTTGACAGTATGTGTCGGTGAACATCATGTTCTGTTGAAAGTGATGAGCTCTGCATGTCCCACACTGAGCTGGATTACACCTCAGCAGGTTAATCCAGGCTCTGAGGGGAATTTTTACCCCCCCCCCCACACCCCGGCGTCCCCCCTCTTAATCGAACTGGGCCTCAACTCTGCCTCCAAAGAGGAATTCATTACGCTGCCTAACAGCAGGCCTGAAAACACAAGCCTGCCTGCCTGCCTGCCTGCCCTGCGTTTCAGAAACCCTAACAGATGGACAACAAAGACACAGCCGTGCCTGAGACTCGATCTGAATCTTTCTTTGAAGGCATGTCGGTGTCCCAGCACAGTTAAAATGGAAGCAGCAAGAGCCTTGTTTACAATTGCTAGGTAAAGCAGTTCAAATATTTTTTTTTTTTTTTTTAAGATTTTGGTGCGTCTCCTTGCACAGCTGTTGCATACAAAAGAAACAAAACACCCGAAGATAAATCCTGCAGAAGCGACTGTATTAATTCTGCTCACCCAGCCTTTAAAACAGTTTAACCCTCTGATTCCTGAGCGCACAAACAGATTGGAAAACAACAGACTAGCACTAGAGGAGACAAGAGCCAGCCTAGCCGAGCTCCTATTCTCCTCTTGAAGAGAAAGCATTCTGGTCAGCTTGTGTTTACATCCAAATCACAGCTTTCCTTCTGTCAAACAACGACCAGGAATCCTGAAAACAGCTGCTATCACAATGCCAGGAAACAAACACACACGAACACACACACACACACACACACACACACACTACAATCCAGTAAGCAGGCACTAGCGTTGCACAAAATGTTTACTTTCCTGCCTCCCCCAAACCCACGTTACTCACCACAGCAGCATCCTACCCCAGTGCATTTCTGCTGTATTTCCCACATACATCTCAGAATGCTTTCTTAAAGCCCCGGTGCTGTGCACAATGTAGAGAGAGTGAGGGGGGGGGGGGGGGGGATCGTTCTCCTCTTTCCCTACTGCCCTCTTTCCACGGCCCTCCCCCTCCCTTTCTCTGCAGACACAGCCTAGCCAATCAGTGTACTATAGCATCCCTGTATCTCAATCCATCCTCTTTCAAACACACACACACGCATCCTAAACACAAAAACAAGGTTTTTACAATCCCACGAACAGGAAAACTCCTGTAGCACCAGAAAATGCAATCTCTCAAATAATACACCCGGGTGTTCCCTTAACTAACTTATCTTTCTATTTACCAACCTGCCCCCCTCCACCCAGCCCTGTTCAAATCCAAACACACAGATTACAGTAATTAGGACAAGCACAAGCTTTTCCCTGCTGCTTCTGCTGCTGCTGGGTAATCCTGTGGAGGCATGGAGACGGACTCTGCACAGCTACGATACCTGAAGCGGGCTCTCCGGCTCGAGGCAGGCCCCTCTGCCTGGCCTCCCCCCTCTCTGTCCTGCAGGTCCTGCTCCTCCCCTGCCTGGCTGGAGCTGTCGGGCCGAGGCCGTCGGACATGAATTTTAACTTTGCGGAGGTTGTAGCAGCAAGAAGGAGGACTATTTACAGATCTGTGGCATCTCACCATTTCCCTGGGTTCAGCGGCGGACGCTGCAGGCTCGATTGACACATGATCACAGACTTAAGCCGATCCCCTCTCTCTCTCTCTCTCTCCCTCTCCCTCGCTCTCTCCCCCGCAAGCTCAGCCTCGCTCAGTCTCCAACACGCAAGCACAAGCGTGTGACGTAGTCCTGGGTCCCAGCTTCTCCGGAGGCTTCTGCTGACTACAGTAATTTGCTTCCCCTGCTTTGTCCTGGGCCGGCTCAGAACAGAGTGCAGCCTCAATAGACTTCAAATTCCTACAGCAGACAGACGGGCTTTGCAAAAAAAAGAAATGATCTCTATAAGAAAAGTACTCATTACAAAAAGAACAAGAGAACAGGACATAATAATAATATTAATAATAATAATAATAATAATAATAATAATAATAATCACCTACAGTAGATTGCTTAAGATTTCAAAGATTTTAAAGATGTGTTCTGCCTATAGTGCTTGGGTATATGCTGTTATATGAAACTGACAGTGAGAACTACACAGTCTAGGGGTTAGTAAAAGCAGATTCCTCCAGAGTACTCCAAATCCATTACTCCAGATGGGCCAGATGGATTTCAAGACACTTTCTTATCAAGATATCAGGAGGTTTCCATTAGGAAGACGTTCCCATGAACGTCAGCGCAATTTAAAACAATATAAATATAGATGAGCTTTTCTACGACAGCAGCCAGCTGTCCAACGTCTCCTGCATGCCTCTCTCAAGGGACCATGTGTTTGAAAACAAACAGCATTTATAGATCCTCGACGGCAGGGAGTTACTATTTCCGTGTATCTGAATGCATGTAAATGATGTCGTGCAGATTGTTACTCTGCTCGCTTTCTACTATGTGAGCCTTGCACTGTACCCAGCAGCTGAACTGTCTGACGCTGGCCTCCTAACACAGACTGGGTCTTACTGGAAAGAGCCCGCGCTGTCTGACGCAGGCCTCCTAACACAGACTGGGTCTTACTGGAAAGAGCCCGCACTGTCTGACGCTGGCCTCCTAACACAGACTGGGTCTTACTGGAAAGAGCCCGCACTGTCTGACGCAGGCCTCCTAACACAGACTGGGTCTTACTGGAAAGAGCCCGCACTGTCTGACGCTGGCCTCCTAACACAGACTGGGTCTTACTGGAAAGAGCCCGCGCTGTCTGACGCTGGCCTCCTAACACAGACTGGGTCTTACTGGAAAGAGCCCACACTGTCTGTCGCAGGCCTCCTAACACAGACTGGGTCTTACTGGAAAGAGCCTGTATCATCTTATTTTTTTATTTAATCCCCACTGGCATCAGTGTTTTAAGCCTGTTCATCCTGTTTGTCCACAACTGAAAACCAATCTACCCAAATCACCGTGCCAGAGATGAGCTCATGGGAATCATTAGCTGGGTGACCATTGCTTTTTCAATTCTTCCAGATGGATGACCAAGATTTAACCCTGCAGTCTCTCCACGTGTTCACTACGAGCTGGTAGGAAGCCAAGTCAATACGGTCTCCTTGCTCTAGTGCTCGGTGCAGCCAGGCTAGCATTGAAGAGCTTGTTACATTCACTACTGGACAACACAAAATAGTAAAACTTCTTATTTCACATTTTTTCATTTTAAAACAACCTTTGGACAGGGGTTTTGAAAAACCCATTTTAAGCATTATATTTATTTATTTACACCTTGCCAATGTGTGCTAAACTAATGAGAACTCAAGTTTAAAATGCCAATCTTATCCAGCAGTTCATTGAGACAGTATTCCGATGCAAGAGAAACCTGCTACATTACCAGTCAATAACCCAATGAAGTGATCTAAAGGGCTGTCGACACACTGAAAATTGATCCGACTAGCTCCCCTCACTGACCCCCCGGCCATGGGTTCGAGGGACCCCTGCAATAGTCTGGAATTCTGTGACGGAACTCGGCCGAGACAATAAGAAGACACACCTGTGCTTGTTTCCTAGGCACTGCGGCAATCAAGCTCGTATTAAAACCTGGAACGGGTGAAACGGCTCTGCAATAGGAGTCTCATTCCCCCTCCCTGACCCAAACCGCTCACAATAATCTTCTGTGTCTGTCCGTGTCTGAATCGTGTGCCCAGCACAAGGTTGACGTGTCCACTAAAGGGATTGGCACTGCTCCTAATTGGCTAGGACTGCTTAGCAGTGGTGTGAGTTGGGGCTGTCTCACCCCCCTCAGCCCAGTGTGGGTGCTGACTCAATCACAATGCACATCGCCTAGAATATCGTACAGGGTGCTGTACGATGCAAACTGCACGGGGTTCCACTCCCCGGGGGGTCACACGCGTGTGCTTGCTGGCCACTCTGAACTGGAACGGGTTGCAATTACACAGAGCCCTATACTACATTTCTTATGATATATCGTTATAATGTTAAAAGTATAACTCGCTAGCTCATTTCAACTAGCTCATTTTAACGCAATATCATTTCCATCTGATACAAGCCATCTGATACAAAAACATTTCAGATGGCTGCGTCATATCTACATCAGGGTCTACCACGAATATACACACATTGAAATATTTACACAGCAATAAGAGGCTGTGTGAAACTGTCCATTAGAGTCTCAGAATGAATCTACAATGAACTCACACAGCACAGACATTCCTGTAAACTCTTCCGTCTCTGTGGTTCTGTGTGGCAGCGAGAGAGCCTCACTCTATAGAAGGCAACCCTGCACTCGCTCACAGCCCTGACAGATAGATAGATAGATAGATAGATAGATAGATAGATAGATAGATAATCTCAACTACAACATTTTCTTTTTAAACTACTTTTTGTTTTTTTGCTTAGCAATGAAAACCGTTACCTGTGTTTGAACTCCTAACAGTCCCTGCAGTTGTGAATGAGTGAATGAATGAATGAGTGAGAGATTGATTGATCACTGCAAGCCGACACAGGGGATAATGCCACGGTAAAAGCAGCTTCATATTTAACACTACAATCTGCTTCGCTCAGTGAGATTATAACCCCCTGAGGAGTCAAATCTCTGACAGCAAGGTTTGTGTTTTTTTTTTTTTTTTTTTTTTTTAAAACCTACAAATGAAATTTACAAAAATCCTCCCAACTTTCTAGATTTCTCATTTTATCAGACATGAATGCATTTTATTTTATTTTATTATTTTTTTAAATACACTGATATAACCATTCCACAAGTAACAAGATAAGCATCCTGGATAGCTTTATAAGTGAGCCATTAAAAAATGATCTATATTTAATCTTTCCTCTCTGCATTCTATTCTGAGGGACTCCCCAGCAAAGGGTTTCCCTGGGGGCTGGCACATCACCAGATCGGATCCTCTCACTCTCTGCTCCTTTCCCCCACTTTCCACTTCCCCTGAGCCACTGAAAACAGGTGGCACTATGAGGAAGTAATCCTTCCTTTCTAGCAGCACTGATAACAGATACTTCTCATCCCATTGCTGCAATGCAATGCTAAGAAATAAATGCAAAGTTTAATTACAGCCCTGCAGTTCCAACTGGTGCCGTTCATGAAAGCAATCTGGACGCCCCAATGCACTGCTGAGGCTGCAGTGCACGCCCTGTAACTGGAGCTGTCTTGATCTAACGCAGGCTTCATAGTTCATTGAATCGTTGGGATTTTAACAGAACTCTTAAATTACCTTTTAAGGCTAAAGCAGAACTTTTGCACGGGACTTTGACGAGCCTCTTCTTGGAGCTGAGTCATCAACGGTTCCTTTTTCAAATGGCACGAGTCCAACAATAGCTTTCTGTTTCTTTTGTTTGCTGCAAGACATCTGTACAAACTGTCCTGGCACCCTGCCTCCTTCTCTTGCATCAAGTACACCAAGACATCCCAACAGGGCTGACAAAAGGGCATTCTAGAGACTTACAAAACCGAAACCGGTGTCGTCTCTCTGTTTTTAATTATTGTTCGATTCTATGCAATTAATTAAAAACAAGAAAGGCACCAACACACAACCCATACCACACTACCTTTAATTAAAATCAGGAAACGCTAAGCATTTCTCTTACCCTTTTAAATGTCTCTCAATCTGCTATACGAATGATTGGGGACAGGGGGGGTAACTACACAGCTCATGTGTTTGAGTAAGATTTCAGTCCTCTGAAGCCTGTAGCTTAGACTGGAACTAATAGAACTAAAACATGAGGTTTTTTTTTATTTGATATTATTCAGAAATAAGATCTATATTATTCAGAAATGATACAAAGGATGAAGACCCCTATACACCTCCCCTTAGTGTGTGAGAACAAACCAGTCTGAGCTAACTCGAGCAACTGGAAGGGCACACAGAGCGCCTACTTTTAAAGAGTGATGTGTATTTGAGGAGATTTCTGGAATCCGTTCCGAACCGGGCATTCCGATTCTGGTTCCAAAACTATTTTGAAAAACATGTCAATGTGTGGGGGGGTAAATACAGATTGCGTTAACTGGAGGATACATAAAACATGTTCTGCAAAGGAAACATATTTGCCAGAGACTGTATATATAAGATAGGATACTTAAACGATGCAGCTTTTGCGATGCTCCGACAGTACTGTGCAATCTATGAAATCGCCCTGTATAATTAACGTTTACAAAATAATCAATAATCTTCAATTTGCACAATAACAGTTTTATTACAACAGTGAATGCCATTGTGTGCTTTTATATGAACCTTGTTAACTGCAAATTTCACAAAGCTTACAATTTAAAAAGTCTTTACCCACATGTGCAAACAGGTCAGTGTATGTTAGGATCCCAAGTGGAAATGCGACCCCATCGGCTTGGGGTTAAGTTACATTTTTAGATCAACCCAAATCTTGTCGTGTTCTGCTTGGGGTCGTCTTGCGAATGATCCCATCGAGGTGCAGAACATTCACTTTACCCGAAGCCAATCTGAAGAAGATCCGATCATCCCTTCATGTCAAAGTGACACTAGTTTGAATTACCCGTCCCAGTTTTATAATCTTCATATACAAATGAGACTGAATTATTCTCCAGGGAAATAAATAGAATACAAAAAAAAAACACTTAAAAAAACAACAACCTGTTAATGCTGTAATAAATAAATCCCAGACCTTCTCGAACGTGTCAATTCTAGTTATCAAATGAAATGAATGTTTTTAATAATCAGTTTTATTAAAAACATAACAGTACTCCGTGGAACCGGATCCCTGATATTTGTATCTGGATCGTCAGTTCCAAAGCAGGAGCCGGGGATCCGATTTCAAAGCAACCGGATCACACACCTCTACGTCTGAATCATTACCCACCCAACGACTCGCACTATTATTATTATTATTATTATTATTATTATTATTATTATTATTATTATTATTATTATTATTATTAATCAGTCATTTAGCAGACGCTTCTATCCAAAGCGACTTACACAGACTAGGGGGGTGAGCTATGCATCCACCACTGCTGCAGAGTCACTTACAATAGGACCTCGGTTTGAGGTCTCGTCCGAAGGAAGTTGTAAAAGATCACATGAACAGCTAGCCTTGTGCATCACTTCATGTTCAACAGTCATTTCTTCACTAAAGTGAAAAAGTATGTCACCAAATAAAGGCACAAATTCAACAAAACGACTGGTTAGCACAGACTAAAACAAATAATAAAAAGAGAAACTGAAAGCTGTTAGTAGAAAAACAAGCAATACCCAAGACTTCAGAATCTCTAAACCGCTAAGAGGATCCATCTCAAAACTTTATTATCACGGATCAAAGACTGGACTAAAATGATCACATGCCTCTGTTGTTTCAATGTTATTATGCTGTGTTTCAAAGTCAAAGACTATACATTACACACACGTGTCTGTATTACTAAAATTTCAGCTTTAAAAAAAAAATAACTGGGTAGAGTATAAAACAAACAACAAAAAAAAGACACTACTAACCTTACTGATGGTTTAGCAAACTGATCCAAAAGATCTCTAAAGCTTGAAATATTAAAGTCACAACACACACACAAGGCAAAGGGTTCTGGGTGCTTAGGAAGCTCCACAGAGAAAGTTCTCCTGACTCCTTTCCAAACTTCAGCCCGGTTAAGAAAGAGCAGAAACTTCTAGCAGCTGTTGTGGCTGACTAACGGACTCCCAAACACTCACTCTCTCACTCAGTGACTCGAGCTGTGGCGTACTGGAGGAAGCGGTATTTATACAAGCCCTGCCCTTCCCACTGCATGACGAGCAAATCCACTTCCCCTTGAAGGGGTCAGAGGGTGCAGAGCAGAGCTGCAGGGGCGAGCTGTGCTGTGGAGAGGGGATGAGTTGGAACTCGAGGATAACAAGTTCAGCCCTCCCCTACGGCACATTTCTGTACTGTTGGGAAATGTTTAGAGGAAGGAAAAAACACACTTTTTTTTTTTTAATATATAGATCTTCCACATAGCACAGGTCTAAGGCCGGAGGCACACAAGCAATCTAAGCAGTTTTTTGTTTCTTGGCATCTCAAATTGACAACTTGAGTTCAAACACATTTTTGATTGGCAATCAAGCTGCTGGAATAGACCACTGCACAATTTTTCTATGTGCCTGTGTGTGTTCAGCCTAATAGCAAGTCAGAATCTTTTTATTTGGCTAATACACGGTTACACACATATCTTATTAAAAAAGGTATTTAAAGAAAAACCCAGGTAATAAAACAATTACACAAGAATGATATAAGAAAGCCTTCTTGCCAAACGACAGAAACAGCCTTGATATTTACAGCTCCAGGAGGTAGAAAGCACAAATGACCCTTTGAATCCCAACATTCTGTAAGATTAAACTTTAGTATTTTATTACACAATACTGTCCCAGCAGGGACTCCATCGATCTGATGCAATGTATCACAATTAAATATGAAAAGAGGAACTGGGTCTAATTGACTCAATCCCCAAGGAGCCCACAACAGCGGAGTCTAGAGCTACCGCTATACAGAAACGATGTCAGGGACGCGGCAGGAAATCTTCACGTCGCTAAGTTCCTGTAACTTGCAGACAGCCAGTAAAATCACTCTCAGACACGCTGATGCAGGATTTGGTAACTTAAAAACCACTTCTGATTCACCGTCACTAACATCATGTCACCTTCAAAAAAACCCAAAGGAAAAAAAATAACCCACCTTCTTCAATTCAGGAGCAGTGATGCGTTTGTCTGAAGAAAGTGGGAATAATGTCTTTTTTTTTTTTTTTTTTTTTTTGGAAAGGCTGGGATTGATCTAGAACAGCTTGAATTTGCACAAGTCCGGGAAATCGACCGAACACACCACCGCCGCACGCCTCGCCCCCCTGCCTGCCTGCCTGCCAGATCTGTCAAGTGTCATTGTTAGACCTGGTGTTGGTATCAATCAGACATGCCGATGTGTTGCTCACTCGGGGCAGCATGCACACACCACCGCCTCTGTTAATGTGACCTTCCAGGACTCACTGTCCAATCCTGAAATATCACCGACACTTCAGAAAATGTTTTGCTTGATAAAAACAAAGGTTGCACAAACCATGGAGCACAAAGTGCATCCTTCTGATACAAACAAACAACTTAAACAAACACAGCAAGAGCCAGCAGTGCCACTGTGTTTGTAAAGCTGCTTTTTCAGCGACAAGAACAAACAGCACTTTAAACAGAGGGCTGCATTCTCGTGACCCAGGAGACACACAGGATCACCATGCATGTGCTGCTGGCTCTCTGCTGCTTGAAGAATACAAACCAGTTTGCCTTGGGCTTGTGCAATAACAGCATAGCGTGATCTTCCACTTCAAACCACGCATTGTGGAGCCACTGTTCTAGGTCTTTCCACTCTTAAACAAAGCACTCCCTCTGTTTCATTGCCAAGTTTTAAAAGCACAGCAATTCAACAACATAAGCAGGAAGTCCATTGTAATACAGCAGAACCGTGCAGACAACTCCAGTTCTAAGAGGCTCTGCCAGCTAGACCTTCATTTCTCTCAGATGCTTGTGTCGTTTCGCTGTGATCTCTTTGCATGTGCAGCAGACCAGAGTACAGTAAGATGGGGCATCACAGACCGGGTGATTCATGATGGTACTTTTTGTGCATTGTGGAAATGCAGCTTTAGAAACACCCCCCCCCCCCCCCCCGAAAGCATGTCAATCAAAGCCCTCTGCACATCACTCATCCTCTCACACTTGAGTTCAGATACTGGACATTCACAGTATGGATTTACTGAACGGGATATGAACAGGGTATAGATACAATGAAAGCACTGCTGTCTGTGTCAGCACACTGTACCCCAGCATCCAAAACATGCTTTAACAGCTTGCCCAGTCAATATCCGCCCAGGGGAACAACAACACAAAATAAAAAACACGCCTTCAAAAGGCATCACACAAAGCATTTTCAATGTCTATAGAGCTGCAGCCTCTCCATTCAAACAAACCTCCTTTCACAGACACCCCAGCGGATCTGCTTCACGAACACACTGGGAATGCTTTTAAAATACATTACAAGTGCTTTACAAGGAAGCTACATGTGTTGCAGTTAAGGACCATTTTTGGAACCGCTCCCTAAAGCGCTTGAATATTTATTTGAATGGTATAAAGGATATAGTGGTTATGTTGTGCTTGGAGTGATATATTGCCTGGGTACAGTCTAATAAAATCGCTGTTTGTATCAGGCAATTACACTAAGGCTAATACAAAATCAAATGCGAGAATTGCAATATTGTAAAGTTGGGGTACTGGCAAGCAATTTATCCTCGCACATGTGCAGCAGTTTCTGCATCAGGGGCAGTAATGTTGTTTGCCGGTTGCGCATGTTGCATGTTCAAAGACTAAGCTGCAGTGGAGCTGCACATTGTGCTCCACACTGCCGCAGTATCCCTCCCGCACTCTGCAGAAGGCATGTGTTGACCTGCCAGTGACTTTCTACAGCAGGTATGTAACCGCCTGTTTCTGTGAAGCCTGTGTGAGGGCTTGTTTTTACATGGAAGAGGCCGCACCCCCCAGCGCTTGGCAGCAAAAACCACTAAACCGTTTCCCCAACCTGCACTTCATGAGCCACACGTGGCGGAACCTCGATCCCCTGTCTCTCCAGCTCCCTGTCCTTGTACCGTCCATACTGGGAGTAGCCCAGGTAGCCGCTGCCAGTGGCTAACAGCACGTGTAGGGGTCGCAGGCGGGCCACCACTCCCACAGAGGCAGCATGCAGAGCCCTCCGACCTGAAACAAGAACACAGACCCAACCGTGAGGCGCTTCATTCTCATGAGCAGAACACAAAGCATGAACAAAGAAAACATGAAAATGACACGAGGGAGAACAGAGTTATTTATTATCGTTCCAGCTCCTGTACAAAAGAGTTGAGTCTATTAAATAATCCGGTGCTGGCCGATCCATGTTAATCTTGCTTTACAGGCACTATTTTTTTTCCTTCCTTCTGGAAGTTGTTGTAGTTTCTGTTGGAAGAGCTATACTGACACCTACAGCCCATGCAGGGTCACTACATTTCTCCAAGAGCACAGAGCACATTTTTCCCTGTAGTGCCCATTCATTTGATAATAATACCCAGCATGTTCTCAACAAGTTCGCTCACATTGAAAATGTTGCACTGCTTTCTTAAAATGGCCAAGTGACGGGTGATGACACCATTCTTAGACTTGTATGAAGAACACTTTTAAAAGCACCGTCTAAGAAAACAAGTTGAACGGGATACTTACCACTAGAAAATCTTCGACAGGGCTGTCCCAGATTCTCCCCAAACAACCTACAAGACAGACAGAGAGTGGATGAAAGAGGAACAAAACTAGATCGTGTTAAACTGTCGCTGCCAAGTAAATACAGTCATTTTTTGGAGGACATCCTTTATTATACACAACTGTGAATAAAGAAAAAAGTTAAGGCAGAACATCTGCAAACCTCGAAGAAACGATCACAGAGAACGTACAACAGCAATGCAGAACAACTGTAGTTTTGCGTGCTGGTGTTATATATTGATACACACACATATTACATGTTTTTATATTTAAAACAAAGTGAACCTTAAATAATATGGACGGTTTTGTGCAATTATAGTAATCAATACATCAGTCACGCAGGCCAATTCAACTGATAAGCACACAACTTTGAAAAACATGCATGGTGTTTTTATAATGAATATGGGGACAGCTCAGGAGTTTACACTGTGAAGTCCTGCGTGATTAATTGGCAGGTCTAAGGTAACCTCTGACTCCTAGTTCAGAGCACGGTTTGTTTGTCTATTCTGCAATAATTACCAGCTGTAAGCACCGGAACTGCAAACGCCTGACAACAGGAAGCAATGGCAAGGTTATATAGCTATAGTCACACAAAGACAAAAATACTTATTTTTGTATTTTTACAGAAGCTCGTGTGTGTCGCTTGGAAGGATAATGTAGTTGTTTGGCACCTGCCGTCTTGTGAAAACAATGCAATATTAATCTCAGTGAGTGCTAATCGTAGACCCGTGCTTTGTACCCTTATGGAAACGTTGCAGTAATGTTGCGTAACACTTGCACGTACATATGCAGCGCAAGCCGGACCCGAGCGGTGCTGGGTTCACGTTTTCGAACCCGGGCTGGTAGACAGTACCGGTGCGTGTACCTGTCGATAAAACACTCGAATTAAACCGAGTTACCTCCCACGGCAGCCCGCTGCAACCCCGAACCGAACCACGCACACCTTCAACACGGACGCAGCCATCTTCTTCGTGAGAGAGAGCGCCAGTGCGGAAACAGCCAATCAACGACTACTCTGAGCATGACGACACATGGAACAGTGGCGCTTATCCAATAAGTGATTTATTTGAGGTGGACCTTTAACACTCAGATCCGCCCACCTGTTCATGTCATTGTGTGACACATGATGTAGCCCACGATTTGAGTTTAAAAACGTTAAGACATTTAAAAATGAACTCATTTCGACACTCCACAAGCAAGGGGGGGGGCAACCCCGTACAGTGTCTCACACGCGTAGGGCTGCGAGTTTAAATGAACCTGGAAACAAATGAAAATAAATGCGTTTCCAGCCGGTGCTCGACTACAGAGGGAACATGCTGGACCTGTCATGTATCCTAACCTCAGTACTGCCTTGCGTCTGCTTTTGACTGTGCCTGTCACAGTAGCGTCAGGCGAGAGAAGCTGGTCTTGCTGGAACATGAAATTAATCAGAAAAGAGTTACGTTCCTACAATGCTGCAGGAGCGTTTGACTAGACTAGGACAGATACCGATCGGGCACCAGATTGGCCAAAAACTGGATTATTCAGCTTCAATTGCAGGCTTTTTTTTGTGATTGCTGCGGTAAAATGCAATACCATAATAGTGTCGTTGTTGCACTGTTTGAAAGCTATGGTATCGTGGCGCAGTATTACTGGTAAGAACAGGGAAGGGGCCCCTGAATCGAGCTTTGCATGGGGCCACTGCTGGTGTGGATGTCACATGCTTTTACATGTGACTAGTTGTTTGATCCTCAGGGTAAAAATAATGATTTAACATCCTCTGTAGTTCTAAAATGAAAAGTGATGTTAAACCCTATTCAATGTGGCATGAATCAGACGCGCTTGTCATTTCCTTGCGTGTTTGCTTATTGCAGATTTCTGTTGTTTTTCTCTCCCAATAGTATGTCATCTTATTCCCGGATGACTCATTAGTTTTGCTTTTCAAGAATGTGAATATTTACAATAGGCCTTTGCACGTATGAAAGAACCAAGTAATAGACCGAATATTACCAGCACGACTGGGAGTATCGGTTTCCAACTGGTCGTACAGCTCATCCCAGTTCAAGAGCTGGTCAAACTGGTTCAAGAAAAACAAACAGTTCCTTTAAATTCTTGTTATTGTTCTGTCAAGTGGTTGTTTTCTATATGCCATTGCATTCTACAGATATGATTGGCAATGTCAGGGTCTGCTATATTTACATTACAGATCTGTGCGTAACCTTCTGTCTTGGAGATTGCCAGCTAATTTCAATTTAATGCGTTTATTGGCTGATATCGGTGATCGCTCATGGATGATCTCTCTCAAGACGCTTACAGTATGTTTTTGAGAGAAGGGTTTTGGCAGCCGTTTGCAGCTCCCGCCCCATGAAAGGATCATGATGCAACGTTAAGGTTTCCGTGCCTGGCAACGATTACAGAGAGCGTTAAACTGTCAGAAAAGAGCCCTCCGCTTCATGACAGATGTGCATCTGGTTGCAATGAAGGAGTGTTGCGAATGTTTTCCATCTGTAAAATAAGAGAGGAGAAATGCTCTAGCTATACACCTTAGTGCCATGTTAACAGCGCCTCCCTGCACAGCTGCGGGGGTGTCTGTACTGTTGTCTAAACGGGACACGCGTTAAACCGTTCACATCGTGTGCTCTCCAGTCCACAGAACATACAGCTGGCAGTCAGGACTGCGAAAGGAAATTCAGGATGAGAGGGTTCTTTCTTCTGCTGCTTCTCGTCTCCCTTTCAGATTCCTCATGGGGTAAGAACCACCGGCCTTTTACTTGGAGTGGCACTTTTTTAAAAGTTTGAAAACTTGTGGTTTGTTTATTCTTTCCGTTTCAGTTTCTAGTTGTTTTCAATGGAAAAGGTGTGCGAACAGCAGACTCTCACTCTACACAGCAAAGCGACCCAGATCATTCACAATAGACACTAAGCAACTGATTTTTATTTTTAATATTATGTAAAACAATTTATAGTCATAGTTACCTGCAGGTCTCACTTGCCCCTTTGTAAACCACACAGTTACAGACTGTGTAGATCAAACTAGACATTCCTTTTTAGCTTTTAAAAAGGGTGCTCTGATGCACCGTGAAAAAACATAGCAACGTTTATTAATGCAAGTTAATAAAAACACGCAGATACACATGAAAGCGCATATTTACAATGCATGTTATTATTCATTTATATTCTGAGTCGCTGCCGCTTCCCACGGTATTTTTGCAGTTTTCCTATGCTTTCCCCATGGCTATACTCTATGCATTTACCATAGTTTAGCCTGGTTGGCCATGTTTGTTAATATGCTGCATCATGCCTCACTATTCTTTACAATGCAAACCTATGCTTTGCCATGCTTTTTCACAATGGCTTATTCCACTTTGCTATGCTTTCACTGTGGGACACGTTATGAGGGTTGACCTCCCTGCACACTAGACTTGCAGTCCCGGTGAGTTAAACTCCACTGAAAGAGGTGCTCTTCCCTTTGGGTTGCAGGGAAGAAGTTCAGGTGGTGCACGGTGTCCGAGAGAGAGCAGAGGAAGTGTGCCGAGCTGTCCAAGGCCCTGGTAGCAGTGCTCCCTCCCGCAGCCATCAATGCGTTCGCCAGGCTCTCCTGCATAAAGGCACACAGCACGGCCGACTGCATCAGCAAGATAAGGGTGAGGGAGCTGTGCCACGCTACTGCATGCAGGAGTCCAAGATAAGGGTGAGGGAGCTGTGCCACACTACTGCATGCAGGAGTCCAAAGACCAGCACTTTCTTCTGAAAGGGGAAAGTTTCAGCAGGCAGACTGACTGCAGGATGGAGCAGTAATGGACAGGGATGGATCATTTGGTAACCCACATAAGTAAATCCGTCATCAGTAGTATCAGTATCCAATCATTAAGATTCAGGTGTAAAAATGAAATGGCTTGCTTTTGATTTGGAGGTGTATGAGTGTCCTGGCCACGGCACAAACACATTGAGACTCCTACACTAAGTTACTCCGTCCTGATTCACTGGTTTGCTGCAGTGATTACAGTTTGTTCTGCTGCAGTATTGACAGTGCTTCATACCAGCTCTATTAAAGTGTTGCTGCACTGAATACTCACTACCAGTTTCTTGTTAAGGGAGAAAAAAAACCTGTTGAATTTTATGACTTCAATAAAGAAGTCTTAGCAGCACATACCGGAGGTCTTGGAGAAAAAAAACTCACTAACCCTTTCTAAAATCAAACAGGGTTTCCTGAACTGCACACTTTAATTACTCCAAACGGGCTTTTGAAAAAAAAAACACACACACACACAGTCCTTAAAGTATTTATAACGAGCAAAATAGTTCCACAAACATTCTCTGCCTTGCACCTCCATTCATTGCACATAGTAGGTCTCAAATCCGCACTTCTGCAAACATGTATTTTCATTTGAAATGCACAGGACTTCAGTACAATGCTGGCATGCTAAAGCTTCGTGAATGTGCTCCGATATCGGGCGAAGAAATCTCTGTTTGGAGGCTAAGCTTGCAGGCTGTCTTGCACCCCCTGGGTCACCTGTTGAGTCTGTAATGTCACCTGGCCGTTGTGTTTCATATTCCAGCTGTTTGAAGTGTGTCACAGTTGCCCTGGTTGTCTTGTCCTTCAGGCTAACCAAGCCGACGCGATCACCCTGGATGCTGGAGACGTGTACACCGCAGTCAAGCAGTTCAACCTGGTCATGGTGGCAAAGGAGCTCTACCCAGATGGTGAGTGTGTGGCTGCAAAGAACCAAGACACAGATCTACAGTGTCCGCAGGGGGCTGTGTGCTAAAGCGTGCGCGCCCCGTCTCTGTCTCTGTCTCTGTGGGGTCCGCAGGGGGCTGTGTGCTAAAGCGTGCGCGCCCCGTCTCTGTCTCTGTGGGGTCCGCAGGGGGCTCTGTATTAAAGCGTGCGTGCCCCGACTCTGTCTCTGTCTCTGTGGGGTCCGCAGGGGGCTCTGTATTAAAGCATGCGTGCCCCGACTCTGTCTCTGTCTCTGTGGGGTCCGCAGGGGGTTGTGTGTTCGCCGTGGCGGTGGTCCGCAATCAGAGCCTGGATATCCGCAGCCTGCACAAGACCAGGAGCTGCCACAGCGGGGCCCGCTCCACTGCCGGCTGGAACCTGCCCATGGGCTTCCTGCTGTCCAAAAACTACCTGCAGTGGTACGAGGAGCAGCCCCTGAGCGAAGGTGAGCAAACACCACCATGAGGAACAGCTTGACATCGAGTTCAATTAGTGTAGGAAGATGAAGGCGTGATTTACACACACACACACACACACACACACTCACAGATCAGTTAGTCAGCAGTCAAGGCTGGCCACTGGCAAGAAGAAAAGCATTCTTACCTTGCTGTCTCTCCATCCTGCCACGTTGATGAAAATGTTTGTGAATGCTACTGATGAGCCCCTTTCCTCCTTCCACCCCTCTCCCTCTCTGTCCCCATTGCCTCTCCTCCCCTCCCCAGCGATCAGCTCCTTCTTCAGTGCTAGTTGTATCCCTGGAGCTGCCTCGCTGGCCCCCGAGCTGTGCACGCTCTGCCAGGGACAGAAGTCCTACACCCGGGACAAGAACTACTTCTGCGAGGCAAGCGAGAACGAGCCCTTCTACGATTCGGAGGGGGCCTTCAGGTAGCTGGGTTACTTTCACTGGCACTCTGTAATGAGAGCTGCAGGACTGGATATACCAGGTGACCCTGACTGAGGGCATGGAGCAGCTTTCTCAGGGAGAGAGGAAAGAGTATTGACCTTCACTGTCCTAGCGACAGGATAGCCTGGACATATTGACTTGCTGTACGATACCAGTAACACAGTACCAAGCTCAAATGCACACTGCAGCCATCACTGTACTATACATCACCACTGCAGAAGACCATTACACACCTGAGCGTGTCCAATAACTAACTAGAATTGACAGAGCCATCCATTCAGCACCTGACTGTTAATATCCAATTTCTTTTCTAGATGTTTGAAAAGGGGCAAGGCTGACGTTGCCTTTTTAGACCACACAGCTATACTCCATATTGATGGTAAGTAGTTGAGTATGTATTTACTGAGCAGACACCTTGCAAAACATCTGTTTTATCTATTTCACACTATCAAATCGTACGGTAGGTCTATGAAGTCAAAATAAATATACCAAAGTACAGAATGCTGTATTATGCATCATTTACTTCTCGCTTGATAACTGATGGATGGAGCTGATCGCTCAAGAAGGTAAGACTACAAACTGACTGACAGTGGTTGACAGGTCAGAGATAGGCAGACAGAGGATACACATTTATCAAATCGGTGACCTCACCCACTGCAAGCAAACGTCTTAATCACAATGCAAAAGAGCCGGGCTCATCTCCACTCATGGTTTTAAGCTTTGAACCTCGTTTCATAACAGCTGTGCATCACACAGCGCTGCCCCGTTGCACATGAACTTTCCAAAGGGGTATCGGAGCTGAGCACCCAGCAGCACTGCAGCTGTTTGATTGTCTCTTCTTGCAGAGTCGGAGAAGGAGAGCTACAGGCTGCTCTGTGCTGACGGGTCCAGAGCAGAGCTGGCAGACTTCAGGAGGTGCAACCTGGGCCGGGGTCCTGGAAGAGCCGTGGTGACGAGACATAACTACAGGAAGATCGCACGCAAGTTCCTGACCGTCGCACAGGTGCAGCACGCTCGAACCGTGAGCTGGGGACAGGGGGCTGTTGAAACACAGCATGCCTATGAGAATGGTTTTAGGAACGTGTAACCCGTGCGGTTTGTTTCAGCGGCTGTTCGGGCGCCGGGGGCGCAAGGGCCAGCGGTTCCAGCTGTTTGAGTCGTCGGCACTGGGAGGGAGGAACCTGATGTTCCGGGACGTAACGGAGAAGCTGCTGATCCTCTCCGACGAGGTGGACATCAACCAGATCCTGGGGCTGGACTACGTGGCCCTGCTGAAAGGACTCGGACACGAAGGTAGAGCCATAATACACGAATGAGCCGCCAGCAGTGTGACTGACGCTGTCCTTGTTAGCTTGTATTCTGTCCCAGAACTCTGGGGTCCTTTACCTCTAAGTGGAGAGAGCCACACGCTTGCCAGCCCTGCTGTGTACTGCACTCTAGACACCTTTGCTTCTGTCTGCAGGGAGCTCCATGGACAACAGCGTGGTCCGCTGGTGCTGCATCAGCGTCGGCGAGCAGAAGAAGTGCGAGGAGTGGGCTCTGAACATCAAATCTGACCCCCTGGTGTGCGTCAGAGCCGTTTCCATGAGCGACTGCATTGAGAAGATCAAGGTGAGGACGCTGGCAGGGCAGCCCTTTAGTGTGGGAAGGATCTGCTTGTGGTTTAACATGCTTTCACTGCGTTTGGCTGTGCTGTTACCATGGTACTGCGTGCCTCTTCCAAGGGACACTGTTTATCATTTTGTGTGTGTCTTCTTTTAAGAGAGATGAGGTGGACGCGGTCTCTCTGGATGCCAGTCATGTCTACATCGCTGGGAAGTGTGGTCTGGTCCCAGTGGCAGCAGAGTATTACGGTAAGAGTCTTCAGCAGCACAGTGTTGAAATGAGAGGATAGGTCAAGTGTCACTGATCGAGCACCCATGGAATCTAGGGAACGTTTTCATTCAGGAAAGGATTATGTGCCTAAATAATTAGCACATCAGTGCCTTAAAGTGATGATACAACAACTGCATCTAAAACCACTTTTGCATCATGTCATTTTGTTTAATCTGTTAAACATTAATATTATAGGGAGGTCTAGTTAGAAGAAAAGTCACTTCAGTGCTGTAAATATATAATTTTTTAATTTGCAATTCTGAAAGCCACAAAAATACATACAACAGGGAGTATATGTCGCTATGCTTCCTCCAAACTAAAAAGCTAATGAAGCTGGGTCTGTAGTGTTTAGTGTTTGTAGTGCGAATGCTGTCACCCAGTGCTGTGCAGCGCTGGCTGGTTTGTAAGGTGCATCTGTTTGTGTTTCCACTCCAGGGGAAACGTGTGTACCAGCAGCTGGTGGGACGAAAGGATCTGCTCATTACGAAACCGAAGGTACAGTGAGGTTCAGGGTTCAGTTATGTCCTGTAATCTGAACCGTACTGAAAAATACTTGTTGTATGTTTCTGATACATATTTAATCTATAACCCTTTAAAACAATACACAGGCAGGGCTGTAAGTGCTGCGCTCGCTCGTCACGGATTCTGCTATTGAAGTGTGGTTTCTGGAGCACGTGTTTCGTTATGACAGCGTGGTCAGGGTGAGCGAGAGCCTCCTGTGAATGCGTTTCTTTGATGTCGTTTCTGCTCAGTGCTGCCCCCTGTCTACGCGGTGGCTGTGGTGAAGAAGTCGTCCGGGAACGTGTACTTCGGCAATCTCTCCGGGCGCCGGTCCTGCCACAGCCAGATCTACAGCCCCGCGGGCTGGCTGCTCCCCGCCAACCACACCATCCGAGCCAACGGCAACCAGAGCTCCCACCGCGACTTCAACACAGGTGAGTGCAGCACCGGGCAACGCGGAGACCAGACACACGGCTCCTGTGCTAGAAGGGGGTCCTTTATGAGGCGGCATGGCTATGGCTTTCATTCACTCTAGAACACCATTCCTCCAACGCATGTATTCTCCTTAGAAAGAGACACACAGCCCTTAGAAAAGTGCACCACAGTGAAAGCACAGCAATGTGTGATCAAGCACAGCAATGTGTGATCAAGCACAGTGAAAGCACAGCAATGTGTGATCAAGCACAGTGAAAGCACAGCAAAGTGTGACCAAGCACAGTGAAAGCAGGGTAAAGTATTAGGTAAGCATTGTAAAGAATAGCGAAGTAAGGTAAAGCATATTAATAGACACGGCAGACTCTGGTACATGCACAGTAGAACCAAGGGAAAAGCAGGGTCTCTTACCTGTGGCTCCCGACTCCAGTAGTATAAAAGGGGAGCTTGGTAGTGGCTGTCAGTTTTGTTTTAAATTGAAGAAACGTTTGATAATGAAACTAGGATTCTCGTTAGTCGCACTCTCGGCTGTAAGCTTGCCTGCTTCAATTAGTTTCTTTCTGTTTTGTCTCTGGTCCCTACATTAGGGTTTCACAACTAATGCAGGATATCATTCTGGTATTAAAAAGCAATGGCAGTGTATTTCCAGGGGACCGGCTGGCTGGCTGGCTGTTATTTCTCTGTCGAGTCAGCAGCAGAGTTTCACGTGGCACTTCTTCTCGTTCACTGACCCCCTCCCCTCCCCTCCCCTCCCCTCCAGCGTACAGGGAGTATTTCTGGAAGGGGTGCATGCCTGGAGCGCGTGGGAGTCTCTGCAAGGTTTGTATTGGTGGAGACGAGGACCTGGGAGCCAAACCGTCCAATCAGAGATGTGCAGCCAACCATAATGAGCGTTACTACGGCAACATGGGGTCCTTGAGGTAAGCTCCTTGTGTTAACCATCGCGGAGGAGGGAAGTGCATTACCTAATGCCTGTTGGTATTGACATTGTTGAAAACAATTCAATAAAACTACATGAAAACCGAATGAAGCAGTCCAGTAATCATGAGCTGCAGAGGAAAACATCTGCGGATCATTTTTTTAGGTTTCAATTTAAGATTTTGAAATTCAGGTCAAGCGACATTCCTGATGTAAAGCGCTGGGCAGCGGGACAAGAAGAACTGGGCTTGCTTTCCTGTCCCCGCGTCACGTATCCCATCCCTCCCCTCTGACTTGCAGGTGTTTAGTTGGGGATCCAAGCGGGAAGAGTTTTGGAGACGTGGCCTTCCTGGAACAGCACAGCCTGCTGGATAACATTGAGAGTAAGTGGCAGCAGGAGAGGGAGACAGGCTGCACGTGCATGTGTGGCTCGGTCTGTCTGCAAAGGTGGAACGGGGGACAGGGGACAGACAACGAAAAACACCGGTCCTAACAATCTCAGTAGGGGTTAGAACCTACAAGAAATGAAATCCAGAGCACAGGTCTTCTACTGTAACAACAACATGTGAAAGAACGGTTCACTGTACTAACTTGTGCTAAAGAATGGGCCACTGTACTAACTTGTGCTAAAAAAATCCCTTGGCCAGTTTCATCAGAATTTGACAAGCAGCAGCTGTATGCAAGAATGTAAATGCCCTACAGACAGACAGACCCACCCTAAGGTTACAATGCATTCAACAACGCCCTTGGCAGGTTTCGCTTCGCTAGCTATATGCAGAACATTCTGTACATGGAAGTGTGTTCGTGGTGAAGGCTGAGAGCTAGCTAATGCGGTCAGGGCACAGTGTGCAGTGCCTGTTCCCTCAGCGCTGTATCTCACCTGTGTGAATCTCCACAGATCTGGAGCGGAGCGGCTGGTCGAGTGGCTGGACGGCCCAGGACTTGGAGCTGCTGTGCCCCGGCGGTCATCGCGTCCCCCTGGCACAGTGGCGGGAGTGTCACCTCGGCGCTGTGCCCCCCAGCGTGGTGATGACACGCCCCGTCCTCACCACCAAGATCTACGACTTCCTCATGAAGTCCCAGGTCAGGGAGCAGACAGAGCCAGAGCACACCTCAACTTCAGAACTGCACGGACGCACTTATACAGGACTGTCCGCCTGCGCTGTGGAGCGGACGTTTTCTGTAGAAAGTTTAGGTATTTTGTAAACATCCAGAGAATAGCAGTTTGACTTTTGTCTAGTTAGGACGAACGCTGGACTACCTCAATCTATTTAACAGCCCACAGGACCAAAGCGCTTTTGTTTTTTTAAAAACACACACAAATCTATCACATTCCTGTGTGTTTCTGTTTGTCTTCTTTGATAATGAACTGAAGCCATGCTGTTTTTCCACAGGAAACCTTGGAAGCAAACCCAGACTCAGACTTCCAGTTGTTTGAGTCCCAGAAGTACGGAGAGAGTGACTTGCTTTTCAAAGACCTGACTGAGTGCTTGGTCCACACCAGTCACCTGGACCATCGGGCTATACTGGGAGAGGAGTTCTACCAGTTAGTTGAGGCAGCCTTCAACTCCACACAAGCAGGTAGTTGAAAATGTAAAACAGGACCGTTAAACAAACCCGGTGAGGAGACAGCCCACACATATCTGACCTGCGCGGTTTGTTTTCAAAAACACACTTGCTCCCTTGTGGACCACACCGAAACATTGAGTTCACAGGAAACAAGGAGGAAAAAGAGCAGAATGGAAAATAAAGAACTGAAGCCAAGAGGCGGCTGGGGCCAGCACTGCAAAAGCACTGCGGGGGGACTAATGATCCGTCCTCAGAGGCTGGGCTCGAACCTGCGACCCTGCACACCGCAACAGAGTGTCTTAAACACTGTGCAAAGGAGCTGGGCTCAGCTGCATTCGTGGTTATAGAACCTCATCTCAGACACGGGACAGAATCCACATCCCACAACACTGCCCGCTACGCTGTCACCCCCAAACTCCCAGGAGATTTAAGGGGCGCCTGTATGGAGTTCTGCCATGGCTTACATCCCAGTCCCAAACAAGCAGACCCCAATCAGCACGTCTCTGGGACTATGTATTTTTGGGAAAAGATTCAAAAGGATGAGATAACTTTGTGGCACAGAAATGCTTCCATATTTTATTTCTAGTTGTTTTCTTAGCGATGCATTTTTATTTACCCATTATTTTCTAATTTACTGTTTCTACTTTCTTTCTGGCGTGTGATTTTTACAAGTTCATTTCTGTGACCCATTCATTCCAGACCATTTTTAGTCAATTACTTTAGCCATTGCAAGCAACTCGCTGCCTGTGTGAGGAGGCTCCAGAGACTGACATTCACTTCAATTTCACAATTCCACATTCATCTGTTTACTAGACGGAGGGAAACACGAGTAACTATGAGTAATGGAACAAATAACAGATTCTGCTCAGATGCCATTTGAAATACCATGAACTAAAAAAAAAATAAAAGAATAAACTTAAAACTGCTTGAAAAACAGCCCGATACAAATAAAAAAAATAAAAAAGTGAGGCTGGAGAAAAAATAAAATGATCAATCATAATAATAATAATAATAATAATAATAATAATAATAATAATAATAAGCACCACAGCAACATTTTTTTTTTTTTTTAAATATATATTTATCACACAACCGGTTATTTTACTGCAGAGTTTCTCTTGGTTTTGTGAAACGCTTGGAATAACAGTATGCAATACATTTGTATTATTAATAAACATCTTCTTTTTGTTTGTCTAGATATTCTGCAGTTCTGCAAACAGGATGTCTGCAGCATCTACTGACCTCCTTGCAGCATGAAGAGGCTCTGCATCACTAAAGAGTCAAATCCTATCGCTCAGCAATACAAACTTTGTAATCAAACTGGTTTTACTAATGCATTCTCCGGAGAGAGCAGACCAGGGTGTCCAAGGCAGCTACACGTGGCAGAGGCGTTTGGGAAGACTGGTAAATTGTCACGTTCGTTGTGCAGGAACCATTCTGTATAAATGAGATTGTAAAGGGCTCTCAGTATTGGGTGCTTCTGCTTGTTTCAATGGATCTTGGGAACGTTTTCAGTATTAAACAGAAGAAAGGTTAAGACGCTTTGACTAAACAGATTTCAATGTAAAAGTAAACTATAAATCACGATGTTGATTCTAGACTCTTTATTCCATTTTGTTAGAATTGTTTTTTGTGTACATATTTATTTCATTGTAACTGTATACCACATTAAAAACACGCATCTACATACTGAAACCCTTTTTCGGTGTTGAGAGTGAAGCCGCTTGTGTTTTACTTCTCAAGCCTGCACTTCCACACGTTTTCAGTTATACTTGCGTGGAATGTCTTGGAGATCTTATCATTAATGACATTACTGTAGTAAACCAACTTCTGAAAGCACCACCCCTGCGCCCAAACATTATTTTAAAAAAAATGTATCAGATAAGTGCATTCAAGGCAACTCCGTTTAAAACAAATGTCACTTTATTTTATAAATAAAAACAAAACAAAAAAAAGGTCACAATGATTAATAGTAAACTGTAGTGTTTTTGTAACAGGCATGCTGTTCCTGATCATACAAAGAAAAAAGATTATGAAATGTGAAGCTTCATATATATATATTATACACACGCACACACACACACACACCGAGCGAGCGAGAGAGACGATTCACCAAACCCCAGTGTAATACAGTGTATGATAAAACATACATGGATATTTTCTGTGTGCTGCATTCACACTTAGACAATGCTTTATAAAATTTACCAGCTAATACGTACATCAATTGCCAAGCCAACGTATTTCTTCAAAAACCAGGACAGCAAACAAATGAATCCACTACCTAAAAATGAAATCCGCAGGGGACTGGAGGCAAGTACTCCCGCAAATGCAAAGTTCTGTTTGATATGGAGGGGGGAAAGTTAAAATAAAAAATATTGGGAGAATGGAATTGGCTTTTTTCTTTTTGGTTTTATTTAATAAAAGTAAATGACCTGAACCAATAGGGGATGTGAAACAGGAAAAGCATATAAAAACGCATGATCAACAGTCCTTCTTCATTCCATGTTAATCTAGATTTTCAATGTGTAAAAGCACATCAACTTCAGAAGTTGTTCTCTCTTAAATTTAAAATCGGAGAGACCACAATCTCCACTGAACTGCTCATAAGAAGTGCTGGTGATCCGTGTCCGTCCCTGTGCAGGAGCCCATTTCTGTTGCATTTCCAGTGGCACACGCGTCAGAACGCTACCCAAGTCAAACACGTCACACAGCAGCGTTTTTATCTGAGAGCATGGAATGGAGCTGCTGCGGTTTCATTTATTTTTTTACCGTCAGGCTATGGTTTTTTTTGTTCATATTTCCCTTTTTTAAAAAACACAAATTTGGGGCAATTTAGATTTTTCTGAAGAGGAACTAGCGTTTTAGAGAAAGATTTTTTTAAAAATCAGCTTGTGTTTGTGCATTAACCCCTTACTGTTCACATTCGACAACTGAACGGAATCCATCGTTTGGCTGATAGAACTGGCTAATGAGATCTAAATATTTGTAAACTAACTACATGAGGTAATGTTAGGCTACAGTCTTTTTCTCCCCAAGAAATATTAGAAAAAAAAAAAAAAAAAGGATGAATAAATAATACCAAGGAAGCTAGTTGCTACATTTGCATTTTACATTTCGATGCTAACAAATGCAATTATTTTTCTTTATTATAAAACACAGCAAGAATTATTTTTTGATAGTGACTCTTCTAAAAATACTGTAGTTCTGACGACACCCTACTGTAGATAAGCGTACAGGTGAAAGGAAATGTGAAGAAAAGTCGTGTTTCTTTAAAAGTGATCTAACAACGTGTACGGTACTTTGAGAAAGAGCTACACTCAGATTTACATCACTGTTTCCCATTACTTTGGCAAGACTGAATATCGCAGCGCGTTATTTTGTTTGGAAGGTGCAAATGGAACAGACGTTACAGTAACAAAGTACGATAGAAAGAAAAAACATTTTGATGGGAGAATGAGAACCCGATCCTTGCTGTTGCTTTTTAGTTTGGAAAAGTGCTCGGTTCACGACAGGTGTTTTAATAAATCCAGTGCACGCAGGCGCATGTCTTTCCCTCCCCTGTTTTAATAATAAGAGAGTCAAAAATAATACTGCAGTTATAACTTCACGCTGCGGAAGTGCCCGATTCAGCACACAGTTACACAGAGCAGTGGCTGCTCTTACCACTGCTCCACCATGGTTTCGTTTCATCCTAGGTCCAAAACAAAACAGCGTGCTGTCTCAAGAGGCAGGGGGACAGCGCGGTTTATCCACTTGTACTGGAAAGCAGTGCAGGTTTGGAAATAAATACTGAAGTCCCACCAGGAATTGGAGCCACTCATACAGGAGTGTGGAGACACTGGAGGCAGAGAAGAAGAAAAGCAGGAATCAAGATGGGATTAGTGAAGCCAGTGATTTTAAACAGCAGCTCGGATCTCTGTGCCGCAGCTCCGCACAGGGCTCAGATATCTCTGCGGCGCAGCTCCGCACAGGGCTCAGATCTCTGTGCCGCAGCTCCGCACAGGGCTCAGATCTCTGTGGCGCAGCTCCGCACAGGGCTCAGATCTCTGTGCCGCAGCTCCGCACAGGGCTCAGATGGTGATGTGCTCGGTGTTGAAGAAGTGCTCCAGCGCGCTCAGCTTCTCGATGAGCAGCACGTCCAGCTCCGCACAGCCCTGCTTCGCTGCCTTCCTGCCCCGCGTGCGGCTGCTCTTCAGCTTCACCCCGGTCCTGGCGCGTCGCTTGCGGGGCACGGTGAAGTCCTGGAACTCCAGGACCCGCTTGCGCTTCTGCTGCCCGATGCACACCAGCGCGCCGTTCTTCTCCTTCGGCTCCTCGAAGATGGTTTCCAGGCTCCTGCACAGAAGAAGACGAAGCTTGAGACTAGAGTCGATTACTGGGGTTGAGCAGAAATCAGCTGCTGACAATCAGGTGAGGGTCGTGGGCATTGATCGGGCTGATTTACCAATCCAAGTGAAGCCAGTGAAGAAGCGGCTGCCTGGGTTTGTGACGATTGCTGCTTTTCTTACACTCCGTGGAGAGCAGCGATCCACAAGCTCAAACCCAAGCAGCTGTTTCTTCACTAGGAATGGGAAATCAGCCCAATGGTAAACGGCCCTCACGTGAGGAGATCTTGATTCGAACAATCGGTTCACGCAGCACTACTTGAGACTGACTGTAAAAGGTTGCAGGCTAATATAAGGAATACAATTCATTTAATGACAAGATAGAAAGAAAAAAAGAAAACTAAAAAGAAAGAGGATCTGTAGATAGCAGGATCTTCTAAACGACCAGAAAGCAGAACAGTGTATTCCTGCCAATACCACCAGCACACATGTGATCGGGGTAGCATGGGTCTTGGCTGTACAATATTATTAAACAAGCAGGAAGGTCCTGACAAACAGGATGTGGGAATTAGGAAGGGCTAAGTTTCCAGGGAGATAACAAGACCTGTTGGAAGGCGGAGACTTGTAGTTTTTGTTGGTGTAGATCTCCTCCAAGCTGAATTCCTTCTTCTTTAATCTGAAGAAAAACAAAAAGGTGGTGAATTCACGGAGTGGCTACGAGGACAGAAATAGACTTGAATGTGCCTTATATAAGACCTAGACCAGTTAGCTGTTTTTTAGTTAGCCCCACACACACACACTATCATGCTCCTGGTAAGCTCACCTCTTTGGTTTCGGTAGCCCCATAGGGGTTAGATTGTTGTCCGGTTTGGGGACGGTTTTCCGAATGCGGATTTGGGAAACCCTCTTCGTCCTCAGCCCCGGCTCGCTCACCAGACTCTTCTCAAGAACACTCTGCTGTCGGGGGGGGGGTTGATGAAACACATGACACATGAGTGCGCGAAACACGGGCAGCGACGCACAGCAAACCAGCGAGGAAACACACGACACGAGTGCGCGAAACACAGGCAGCGACGCACAGCAAACCAGCGAGGAAACACACGACACGAGTGCGCGAAACACGGGCAGCGACGCACAGCAAACCAGCGAGCGCTGCAACAGTACCTCCACACACTTGTTTTCGTCTATACGAAGGTACTGCATGCGTCTCATGTCAATGACAAACTGCTGTAACAAACAAAAAGATAATAAAAAATCTACTCTATACTACAGATGAACAAAAGAATCACAACTGTGGCACCAGTTCAAACAAAGAGACCCCCTGCATGACATTTACAACGCGTTCCAGTGATCTCTGGGGCCGTCCACACCACAAAAGAAACGGCTTATTTCACATGAGGGGGGGGGGGGAACAAAGGTAAAGCCCCCCCCCCCCCCCATGTAGGGCTGTATGGGTTACAGAGTCTTCGCTCGCATGCACACACCTACCTGCTTATGCAAAACTGGGTCCACTTGAGCTGAAATGACCCTTAACATTTAACAGAAAACGTACTAGTTATGAAGACGACACACTTTCTTCATGTATTAGTGTCATCGTTTATAGTACATGGATACCTTGCACGTCACTGTGCATTAAAATGTATGTGATGAGACCAAGTCAAGTCCACTTCTTAACGGAAAACGCATATTAGATTAGATAAGCGACTGGTCACACACACACACGGAGGGTTTGAATGTTTAATACATGGTGATCCAGCATTAGGTCTTCCCCCGTTCTCAAGAAGAGCTCTGTGGTTACGAGTGCCTACCTCTTTCATCTCTGGATAGCTCACACCCAGGATGTCAGGCAGTGCTGCGGAGCGCTGGGCGGAGTCACTCGCACGACATTCCATACAGGAGGCTGCCGGCAGGCTGGACCAGGCCACGAGGGACTTTGGTCTGATCTGTGCAGCAGTCTGGTCGAGAAGTGCAAAGACCAGTCGGTCAGACACAGGCGACAACGGCATCAGGCATGGCTCTCTCTGTAAAGTGCAGTCCGGTTGATTGAGGTCACTGCAATGGAAACAGGAGACTGACTGTACTGTGGCTTACTGTGCTTCTACACACGGGGGTCAAGCTGTGTTTAACAGCATTCCCGCTAGTTTCTATAGGCACTCCTTGAAGGAGGCGGAATGCGTGGATATTTTCAGCGTGGGACAAACCTCAGCTATTCCCCAGGCAGTGAAGCATGCAATCCCTTACCTTTCATTAGCAACACCTGCGGCTGCACGGTCTTCAGCAAACGAGCTGGCTACAAAGCACTGCAGCAACTGCCTTGCATAGCTGCAATTGAGAATACACATGAAAAAAAACCACACACTGAAATAGCTCTTTTTTCTCCCCCAATGCTCACTTTGCAAAGCTTTTTTTGTTTTAGCTACATTTCTACCAGTCTGCAGTGCTAAAACAGATCACATGAGTTAAAACGGTACTGAAACTAACAATGTTTAACACTGCACATTTATTTTGGATCAGTCTTGTCTGTTCTGTGTTTTGATACTTCAATTGAATCCAGAATCAGCAGTAACCCTTTGAATGAAAAGGGACAGAGACTGATAGAAATGTTTTGCGCACTCATCACAGAACTGTGATATTGAAATGTGGTTTCTGCAATCCGACAGGACTGTGTTTCATTATGATGGCACGTTTCAGGTTACAGCTCATTTCAGACAACCAGAGTTTATATTAGCAGAGGATTATAGTAGATTATTAGTCTATTGTATGTTCGCAAAACATGCATACTTCTTTTTGTATCAGAGCACTTCCAGTTGACGTTTGTTCGTTTTTGTACCTGTGATCCGTGGCGAGGCAGGAGAAGGTAGTGAAGTCAGGCAGGCAGGCCGCTGGCCCACGACTGCTCCAGGCTGCCACGATCCTTCCCAGAGAGTAGTGCAACGAGGGAAAGAGGTTCTCCTTCAGGGTCGAGGAAGACACCTTCAGCCCCTCCTCAAACTGGGACAGGAACCTCTTCTGGACCGCAGGGACCCTGCTGCCCAGGCAGCGCCGGCGAGTCCAGACCCGATAACAAGCCGGAGAGGAAAGGGCTAAAACAGTGTGCAGCCCGAACCTGGAGAACGGAGAGGAGGAAGAGGAGGCCGTCCGGCACACAAGCTCCTGGCATTCACTGAAACAGCAGCTTCGGCAGCGGGGCTCGCTGCTCCCAGAGCATGTAAACACAACGGGGTGCAATTCACCACTGAAGCCTGTGAGCGTGGTGTTCTGGACAACGCTGCGGTAACCTGCGGAAACATCTGGAGAGAAGGAGGAACAAGTCCATGCTGAAGAGAGAGAGGAGGAGGAAGATGAAGGAGGCTGGATAGATGCTTCATGCAACATGAGTTTTGAAGAACAAGACTTCTTATCATCATCATCATCATCATCACCAGACGGTAAAGACGACATGGACCCCAATCTAACATGGAAAGAAACTGGAAAGACGGGGGTAGTAAAGGTCACCGAGGGTTTCCAGCGATCCGTTCGGTACAAGGAAACCTTGGATAGGTCTGCATTGCAGGAAAGTGCAAGAGACTGAAATGTTACATTCTTCAAAGAGTGGCCCTTTAAATGGGGAAGCCTGCAACAAAAACTGTTGTACCAGTAAGGTTTTAATTTTGTCTTCATGCACACAGAGACGTCAGCTGCTCCGGCTTTCAGCCCCCTCTCTAATCTGTACGGCAAGGCTTTGGACGACCTATAAAAAGGTCTGAACTTTTGAGGACTCCTAACCGGCACCAGGCTACTGGCCACGTTCGATAACTTCAACAGCAGGGGTTCCTGGATATTTTTCTGACACTTTACACTGCGCAGCACATTAAGGCAAGGCTTGTGTGGCTTGGACGTCTCGTTTCTTAGAGAAGGGAAAGTCCTTTCCTCCTTGGGCAGGTTTGCATTCAGAACTGCGCCGCTATGAACTGCGTGGTTCATGGTTTCACTAGTCCCATGGCCTAGCTCTGCAATGTTCACTACCTGGGTCCTGATAAACACTTGAGCGTTTGAATCCCTCATTCTTCTCAGATCCTGCAATAGCTCTGGCACCTTGGTCCCTGCCTTGCAACTCCTTTCTGGCTGTTTCCGTAACTCCACTACCCTCTTCTTTCTAGGCGGCTTTCCGAACTCCCCTTCAACCGCAGCGCACTTCCCAACGGGTGCTTTTCCTGGCTCAACGGGAACACTGTGTGTGTGGCTTGTGCAAGGCGGGTCACAGCTGCTTGTTTTTGAGCTGTTGTCAATTTCAGTTGGAGATGTATGTTTTTGATTACAGCACTCAGAAGTGTGGGGAGCACTGGGGTCTTGCAAAGTGCACTCTGTGGTTCTCTCCCCTTCAGAGAGGCTCGTTTCTTCCACAAGCTCCACAAGCAAAGCCTGGTTGCTCTGGCTGCATGCCACACTGCTTGCTGCATGCAGGGGGGAGGTGCTCTTGTTGCACACAGCTGGCTGGTGCTCCATTCTTTCCAATGGAACCTCTGCAATCTCCTCGCTCCTGCCACCAAGTTCAGAGCTGACTGTTTCCGGGTCAGCAGGTTGCTGTTTAATAACCAGGCTGTTTTTTAATGCAGCCCCACCCTCAGCTGAAGCTTCCACCTTGTCTATTGAGGTCAGGTTTTTGCCTTGGCTGTCTGAACGCCCTTCGGTGCAGTCCAATTCTTCATCGGAGGCACGCAGTCTTTCAGCATCTTCTTCTGCTCCTTTGCAAGGCTGCCGTTTTTCAGGTGTGGCCTCATCATCACAACCAGTTCTGAAATGACCAGGGGGGTCCAATCGATTCTCACGTGGTTCTGAACTTTCTGCACTAGATCTTTCCCAGTCTCCGGAAACATCACAACCGGTTTGTAAAGGAGTGGCAGGGTCCACTGGATCCTCGTGGATTTCGGATTCTTCTGCATGACAGTTCGGAATTGCTTTACAGCTACCTTGGCTTTGTGATGTTTCGATGCAGTCCAGTTCACCTTCACAGGGCAGCCTGCAATCCTCACTGGGCTGCCAGCTTGTCTCAATGCCTTCGGTTTCTTTTACAGATTTGTCCTTATCATTCAAAGTACTCCGACCTCCCGACTCCAGCTCAGCAGCTCCACACACGCTTTCTGTAGTGCCGTCACTAACGGCAGCTGTTTTGCAACCTTCCCTGGGTTGCAGTGGGATCTCAACGCTTCCCGAAACTTGTCCACTTTCAGATTCTGTTAAAGGTCTTTCCACATCAATCAGACTGCTCGGCTTTTCCTGCTCCAACGTCCCACACAAGCCGTTCACTCCAGCACCATCAGCAACAGCCGCTGCTCCTGCACCGTGCAGAGTTATATCAGTGGCTGACCTGTTTTCGAGTGCCGATGGATTTCCTATTGAAGATGCAGGGGTACCTAGAGTGTCTTTTTCACCTTCAGAGTTTAACTGGGATCCGCGATCCGTCCGACACTCTGAAACCCCAAGCTTCACTCCGTCTCCCCCAGACTCCGTCCCCCTATCGGGGTCTCTTTCCCCGAGCGTGCCAGTACTTCCAGTTCGGTCTGCTGAAACCATTGTCCCAATATCTGCGGCAGCTTCAGAGGATGCCCTCTGCTCCAGCTTATCTTCTGGGTGCAGCACGTCTTTAGTCTTTTGCTTTGCTACCGAAGTCGCTTCATTGTTTTCCAATCGCACTTCACACTTCTGAACAGTTAGGGCCTGTTCGCCATGAGCTGCCTGCCTGGAGAGGTCCGTTTCACCTTGCAGCAGCTCCACAGGATCTTCCTCCCCCGATAACCGCACAGAGAAATCGCTTTCCGGAGTCTGAGCTGCACCCTGGCTCTCGGTTTCCAGTGCATCACAAGCCTGAGGCGTCACACTCTGGCCCCTGGTGGTTACCAAAGGAGCTCCAGCTGGCACATTGTAACCCAGGGGACAGCAGCCACTTTTATTCAGGTGTTTCGCTGGGACGCTGCTTGCGATTTTACAGTCAGCAGGCACCTCGATATTCCTATTGCATTGTGAACAATAATTGCGGTCAGAGCCACAGTGCACATGTGCCGGGCTGCCGAGCCCTGCGGAACACGGGGTGCTGCCCTTTGCAGAGCCCCCCTCCTGGATCCGAGTCACACACTCACAAGGCACGGCACGCTCTGCCTGGTGCACTTCTGAACGGGTCAGGACAGGAACATCGCATCCCTCACCCGGGAGACCCGCCACTGGTTCTGCTTCCGAAATCACTTCCGACTGACTTTCGGAGGAGAGTTCAGCTGGGAGCCTTTCTTCCCCTTCTCCACAGACAGAATCCTCAGCGTCCTTCTGTTCCGAACGGCTGCAATCGACTCCGAGCACGAATTCGTTCTCAGCGCAGACGCCCAAGATCTCATCTTCATCGTGCGGCCTGATGTAAGGTGCGAGTTCGTCGAACCTGGAGTGCACCCAGTGGTTATCCATTAGATCCCGTCCTACCCCAGTACTCTGGGCAGTTTCAACATTTTGTCCTGGACTCTCCACCTTTGCAACAGACACATCTTTAAGCTCTGCTTGTGAAAGCTTGTTCTCTAAGAGGTTACCGCAGGGCAGAGGTTCACCAGCTTCATGTGCAGACCCTCCACAGGGATGATTATCAGCACTATTATTGTTTGTGTTAGGTTCCCCATTTCCATCACCGATGCAAGGGGAGTTCTGAGTCTTTGTTTCCATGGAAACTACTTCAAGGGCCCAAACTGCTGCAGATACAGCATCGTTTGAATCAGCCGTGACCAGGCCTGTTTTGTTTTTGGCTTCCGGCACTTCAGATTTCTTTATTGGGGAACATGAGCTCTCTGATTCGGTCAGTTCTCTCCCGCAGGTCCCCGCTGCACTCGCTTCCAACCCTTCAGCACGTCCAGCATCAACATCCATGTCTGTAATGTCTAAAATGAAAAAGGAATGAGGAGGAAAGAGTGGAGAGAAAGGTAACTCTTCTTGGCCTGAACAGCCTCCTCAGGGATGGAAATAAGACTCCCACTGCATAGCAGTTTGGTCCATTCCTGGTTTTACTAGGAGTTTAATAAGGAAAGACGTAGTAAAACCTGGAATGGGTGAAACTACGCATTAGGAGTCATATATCCATCCCTGCTCCTGTGTGCATCTGTTGGTGCATCCCATTATTAGCAGCCTCCAATTCAATTAAATGTTTTCATTAAATCACTCTTTAATACACAGCTTCACAGTACACACATTTTAAATCCTCCACACTAGAATTTAGGCAGGACAGCAAACCAATTTGACTTCTCAATGTCTTTCACCTGACAGCTTGTTCTTGGTAGAAAGTAAATCAGGAATATGTTTGCAATGGAGAATTAACAGTATGGATGCGGATGCGATTACATTTTATCTGATAAAAAACACAGACCACTAAGCGGGAGACTTTCCTTCACTAAACAGTACCCACACGTCCTTGTTGTCCCCACACTGGGGGATTAAGACTTTCACATGCCAATGCTGAGGAAAACCTACCTGCTTCAAGGTCAATGGACCGTGCCTTTTCTGCAGCGCTGCACTCTGCGACTGTGATTTCATTTGCCTGTGCCTGAAATAAAACAAAAAACCACACAACTTCATTAAAAACTAACCTGGATAATGAGGTTTCCCTGAAAATGTGCCACTGAACTGCAGAACGGTTCTTAATTCACTCAAAACCAGACAGTTCTGAACCTTCCCCACGTGAATCTGTTAAATGAAACTTCACAGAAAGAGATCTTACTAAAATACGTTTGAAAATGGTATGCAGACTACTTAAAAGACTTTTTTTTTTTTTTTTCAAATTACTGCTGTTAACTTTCTCTCACGTTGTGAAGCAAGATTCCAAAAGATCCACACCCCCTGTTCCTCACCGGATTCACGGCGTCCCCTTGCATGGGACTCAAAGGCAGCTCAGTCCTGCGGTCTGTTCTCACTCCTCCTTCCCCATCGCCTTCACCAGTTGCAACAGAGCCCAGTTCTTTGCAGTTCACCTCGGCGTGCATTTCACCAGTTTCGTCTTGGGACACCTCGCACTTCAAAGCAGGGGAACTGGCCGACGCCCCCTCGAAGCAGCCCTGGGGCTCTGGCAGGCTGGATTCAACACCCCCAGCTGCCCCAGCAGGTCTGTCAGGGGTTAGAGGTGCTTCCCTGTGCTGCAGCTCAGCATATACATCCTGGGGCAGGTCGGAGAGGGCAGGGGAATCGGATCCTAAAGATAACCGCTGAGCGCTCTCCAGATCGGCAGTGACCGTCGACAGCATCATGACCTGACGGTGCAGCCCTGCAAAAAAGATTGACCAGACAGCGTCAGACCACCTGTGTCCTACTGATCCACAGAACCATTTAACCAGGCTGTAGCCCCAGGGTAGGGCCAATCTCCTCACTCTGCACAGGGTGCTGTTGTTTAATAGCTACTTCGTTGAATTGGGTTACTGTCCGCTGTCGACACGGCGCCTCTTTGAAGGAGACGGGTATCACGCAGTGTTCTCACCTGCGCGTCTTCTCTTTAATAACGCGCAGCACGACATGCTTCAGCCTAGCTTTCAAATGAAAATAAAATTACTTAAACCGCTCGACCAGACCATAAATTTGCTCCGGAAGTACAATTCAAATGAACTATTTTTTCCCCCCCGTTGTTAAGAATTAGTATATAATTTAAACAAACACTGTGTTTAGGTCCAGGGCTACAGGTTGAAATGCAGATTAATGAAGTACAGGTCTGTCGTTTTGTATTCAAACACTACAGAGACTATGTACTATTGCAGTGAAAATAAAGGGAACAAGCGCATACAAAACACACACACCCTTAGCGCAACAGACAGAAGAAAACTGCTTATCTTTCATACCAACCATTGCGGAAAACACCGTCTTATATTCTGATCAGCGGTGCACAGTTCAAATCCAATACCACGGGTCTGTGTGACTTCTGTAAGAAAATGATGCAGCCCCCCACTTACCTCTTCCAAAACTGCTTCTCACCCGCGCTACTCGCGCTCAGCTCAGCACGGCACGGTTCGCTCTGCTCCAATCCGCGCTACATTTTCCGCCCCATCCTGACTACACTGTAGCTGAACCCAGGAACACACAGAGAATCGTTACATCCACAGCTTCCGGCACAAACCTCACTACTCCGCCACGCGGACGCAGGCAGGGAACCGATTGGCTCAGCGGCTCTTTAGCACCCAATACTTAGACAGAAGCAATGGATACGTAATTTCGGTCATCAACACGTGACAGACCATCTGACACGTTTTGGCAAAAAAAAAAGTTTGTTTTTGAGCGCAGGTGATTGCTTTGCACGGCGAGCCGTGAAGGTGTAAAGTCACGTGAGTGACATCATAGACCAACATGTTACTTACTAAACGCGTGCATGCATTCATTATTAAGTCGTTACTTGCATGTGCAGTAGTTAGGGTGAGCAGATTTTCAAAACCGGGACACATTGTTAAATAATCGATAAGACTAATTCAACCATTTACATAGAGGCGATTTCATGGGTATTTATTGACGTTGTTGATGTGGTTTAAGCTGGTGGATTCGGGTATTTTGTTTTTACGTTATTTTGAAAAAAAAAGATCTTCAGAGAGTGTCACACCACAGGAAGTGGCTGAAAACAGTCGTTTCTATAAACCACAGGACAGCTTTATTTGCATGACTAACATCAGCAGTATTGCCAAAGCATTTACAAAGTAAAGATACACATTATAAACATATTTAGCAATCCAGTTTATTTTGGGGTTTTGTCCTAATGTTCCAGATAGGAGTTTTTGATTTGTGTTACAGTTCGGTTGACTCTGATTGGCAGTGCTTTAGCAGAGCTGTCCTGAAGCTGGTCAGTGTTAGTGCGGGTTAGTGGAGTGAGCTTCAGGACCAGCTGGCTGAGGAGACTCTTTTCTGGGCTGAGCTCTTGGGTTTGCAGGGTCTTGTACTGGAGGGAGTCTGGCTCACTTCTGTTTAGATGCATGCAGAATTTGAGTGCTCTTTTTTGCATGCCGGTGAGCAGTGGGTAGCTGCCTAATTCAGCCCTGCATGCATGGTTTGGTGTTTTCTGCTGTACCTGTAATATGCTTTTACAGAATTCAGCATGCAGGGTTTCTACTGGATGTTTATCCCATTTGATATAATCTTGTTGACTGACTGGACCCCACACTTCACTTCCATACAGTACAATGGGCTGGATAGCAGGTGTGACAGTACTGCTCTAACAGTGCCACGCTCTGCTGCAGCCCCTGCTCTGTGGAGGACAGCAGGACCAGGTCATCTGCGTAGAGCAGGAATTTCATTTCTTTGTCCTGTAAAGTGAGTCCAGGGACTGTAGACTGTTCCAACGTCGTTGATATAGCTGTTGAACAGCGCTGCAGCCCTGCTTCACTCCACGCTCCTGTGTGAAGAATTCTGTTCTTTTGTTGCCAAATTTTATTCCGCACTTGTTTCCTGAATACATCGACTTTATTATGTCGTGAATTTGACCCCCTGCACCACTTTGACCTTCGTGCCAAATGGAATTGAATGCAGTTACTGGACGTGTGCCTCCACTGTATTCTGATCAATGCAGTAAGCAGTGTTTGACTCTAGATGGCGCTACATTGCTGAGGTGTTTTGCTCACCTGGAGTTTGGTCATGCTCTGTTGCGGCTGAGGAAATGAAGTCTAAAGGCTGTGTAAATATTTGTTATTAACCATGACAACATGACTCATAAAAACAAAGACTGAATAAACCAGGAGCAAGGAAGTTTATTATTCACTTACACCGGATCTGCATGTAAAACAGCAGGCTGTGTAAACACATGCGTTTTCTTCATTGTGTGCGACACTTGTGGGGTTTCTGTTACACTGGTGCGAGGTGGGAGGCTCACAGACTCCTCCTATGAATGAATTGGATTTATTAAGAACAGATTGGGTTTTATATTAAAGGCAGATTGTTAGCAATCACACTAGGGAATTCTAGTGTGCTACTATGATCACTAGGATATGCAGCTTTGCTATAGGAATCGCACTGAAATGCTCCAGGATGTTGTGTGCAGAAGGAACTCTGAAGTACATCTTGTAATGTTATTTGAGGTAGCATGTGCATGAAAGGGTTGCTGTACAGTACAGTGATTTGCCACTTTGGGTTACATGCATCGTTTTGTAAGGTGTTTAAAGGTAGCATGAAAACAGCAAGACATTTACTCAGTCAGGGGAATCATAGGGGGGGAAACACTTAATACAGGGGGAAAATATAGAAAAAATAAAAATGACCCCATTCTATATACATTTGTTTTGCTTCTGTAGAATCGATTTTGAATTAAAAAGGGACAGGTCCAAGCGTGCTCGTCTACAGCAGGTTGCTCACAGCCCTGTTGCAGTAACAGCACAGCGAGACCTGGCTGTCAGAACGGAGACGAGGTCTCTTCACAGCGCTGCCGCTTATCCGAAGAAGCCGTGTAAGAAGACTGCCACGGCCAGCAGGATGATGGCGTTGGCGTTGACCACGTTCTTCCAGAGAGGGTGCTCCGAGGTGTCGGTCAGTTTCTTGTCCAGCGCCTCCTGCTCCTCGGGGCTGAGCCGCAGAGCTGACTTCTGCTCGAACCCGCAGAACCAGTTATAGGCCTTGCGAAAGCAGCCCACCTCCTGAGGGGGTTCTGGAATTAAAACAGGGAGCGAGGAAATGCACTGTGAGTGTGGCTGCTGCCTGGACTGACTGCTTTCCAGACGGGGACATATTTTCAAAAGCTTACGTATTAACGTTACAAAAGGAGAACCGCAGCACCTGGGCTGAAGAGGACTTGAAATGTAGTTTTGTAAAATCATCAAGCGATTTATGTTAATCAGGAAACTGTTCAGTCTCGTGAATATCAAGACAGACTTTAAACAAACCCGAGTGTGCGCTAAAGCTTTGTGAAGACAGCCCATGTTCTCCAACAATAATGTATATGGTACTGAAAAAACAGCAGCTCATTTCAACACATGAGCAAGAGACTGCAAAGGCTTACTTTTCAGACAGCAATGCAATAACTATTGAACATTATACAAGTTGCATCAACTACAACAATTAAACAGATAATTTCTTTCCCCAAAGGTTCAACACAAATGAAAATAAAGACGAGGGCAGAGTAAGGAAGGCGCTCTTGGTTACCGGGGTCCTCGCTGGGGGGCTCCTCCTCGGGGCTTGTCCAGTTGTCAGATTCCAGATCAATCCTCTCCTCGGTGGAGTTGCGCAGACTCCAGCACAGCCGGTACAGCTGCAAGGGACAGAGGGGACAGGGAGGAACGCTTTCAAAAGCATGCAACAGGAACAACCCAACATGGGGTTTACAGATCCATTTAGAGAACACAGAGAGGAGCGTCTGAGCATCACTGACAACGAATAACAGTTATTAGAGCATTTGCATCACAGAGCTTCAGATAATATTATTATGCTTTATTTTCTGAACGGCTTGTGAATTTGATGTCAGATGTCAATGTGTTTTTTTTCTGAACGGCTTGTGTATTTGATATCAGGTGTCAATGTGTTTGTTTTCTGAACGGCTTGTGAATTTGATGTCAGATGTCAATGTGTTTTTTTTCTGAACGGCTTGTGTATTTGATGTCAGATGTCAATGTGTTTTTTTTCTGAACGGCTTGTGTATTTGATGTCAGATGTCAATGTGTTTTTTTTCTGAACGGCTTGTGTATTTGATATCAGGTGTCAATGTGTTTGTTTTCTGAACGGCTTGTGAATTTGATGTCAGATGTCAATGTGTTTTTTTTCTGAACGGCTTGTGTATTTGATGTCAGATGTCAATGTGTTTTTTTTCTGAACGGCTTGTGTATTTGATATCAGGTGTCAATGTGTTTGTTTTCTGAACGGCTTGTGAATTTGATGTCAGATGTCAATGTGTTTTTTTTCTGAACGGCTTGTGTATTTGATGTCAGATGTCAATGTGTTTTTTTTCTGAACGGCTTGTGTATTTGATGTCAGATGTCAATGTGTTTGTTTTCTGAACGGCTTGTGAATTTGATGTCAGATGTCAATGTCTTTGACTGCAGCTGTGGGGTTGGACCCCTGCAGGCAGCCCGGTTGCTCACATGTTTGTCCTCGATGGGCGTGGTCATCAGGGACACCCCCAGGATGATGATGCAGGAGATGCCGAAGAGAATGAGTGCGAAGTAGAGGTAGTGGACGCCGCAGATGATCTTGGGGCACTGGCTGGGGGTCACACAGCTGCCCGTGCCATAGGCAAACTCTGTGATCATCCGCGCCAGTCCTAGCAACAGCCCCACGACCAGCCCATAGAAAGCGCCCTGCAAACAGATCAGCAGGACAGGCACAGGGGTGAACTCACACCAGCGAGGACGGAATACTGGATCTTAGCTATTCATGTAGCGTGTTCACTTTTAAAACATCTTGCATGGTAGTCTTATCCGACAACTACTGGTGAGACTGATGTTTCTCTTTCACTCAACCCTCTGAAGCAGCCACGTACCTGCTCGTTGACTCGTTTGCAGAAGATAGCCAATAGGAAGACAGCGGCGATGGGCGGGCCCAGGTAGCTGGTGATCGATTGGATGTAGTCAAAGAGCTGTCCGCTCTGTGCAGACTGCACGATGGGGATCCATGCGATGCTGACACCAATCAGAGCCAGGATGAAGACTCTGCAAAAAACAGGAGGAAACTGGATGACCAATGTACAGAAGTGCTGGGTCCTGCTGGTTTCAGGTAGTAGCCCATAACAAACAAAAAAACACAAGGATTATGATAAGAGAAAAACATGCAGGGCCATGAAACAGGAACCATGCGTGAAATGCACAGAACCCTTCCTGATCCGTGTGTCAGACGTGCACAATTCTTACTTTAAACTTGCATTTGCTTGATCCTAACATGCGCTTTGATTGGTACTGTACAGGTCTCGCACAAACCATGCCGGAGACTCTCAGCCCTGTGAAAGGAAAATCCTTTAAGAGGAGGACCCCACACTGCACCTTCATGCCAGCGTGAGATTACAGCGCACCTTCATGCCAGCGTGAGATCACAGCGTACCTTCATGTCAGCGTGAGATCACAGCGCACCTTCATGCCAGTGTGAGATCACAGCGTACCTTCATGCCAGTGTGAGATCACAGCGTACCTTCATGCCAGTGTGAGATCACAGCGTACCTTCATGCCAGCGTGAGATCACAGCGTACCTTCATGCCAGTGTGAGATCACAGCGTACCTTCATGCCAGTGTGAGATCACAGCGCACCTTCATGCCAGCGTGAGATCACAGCGTACCTTCATGCCAGCGTGAGATCACAGCGTACCTTCCTGCCAGCATGAGTTCCTGCTCAGACGCCTGCTTGCGGATCTTGGTGTAGATGTCCATGGTGAAGAGCGTGCTGGCGCTGTTGAAGATGGAGGTCAGGGAGCTCATGAGGGAAGCCAGCATGACCGACAGCATCAGCCCCCGCAGACCTGTCGAGACACGACACAGAGAGCACACGCTCCCCTGAGTTTGGAGGTTCAGAAGTATTCATGCAGTTCTAGGGAGGAACAAGTCGTTTAACAGGCTTGAATAATGAATTGAGGGTTTATCTGAATCAGCTTGGTTCCTTTCGCTGGTACTCATTATTAACAGATCTGACCTATGTTTGATCACGAGGTTCCATTGAGATGTGAATCTTTTCCCCAGGGCGCTTGACCAGCATGGCTCTCTGGACTGGTCTCTGCATGGCGGGCAGCTTGTTACTCACCATTCGGCATCAGCTCCACCACCAGCTTTGGATATGCGATGTTGGAGCAGCCCACCGTCGCTCCGCAGTATTTTTGACATTCACTGGGGGTCACACATGCCACCACATCTGAAAACAACAGCAAAATAAGCAACCAAAATCAGTCAAACTGTGCCTTTTAAATCAAGCCTTCTGGAAATCAAAAGCACCTGAATCTGGGGTGGTGATTATTCTGCGGTATTCCACGGTAAAAGCAAGCAAAGTGAATACATGGCAAAGCATGGTCAAGCATGGTAAATCGCATACACATGCAGTAAAACTATGGTAATCCCTGATAAATGCATAGTGTGTACTGCAAAATTACTGTGCAGGTGGACCATGGTTAACATCTATAAGGCTATCTTGAACCCATCCTACAGTCGTACAATTGAAGCCTCTTTCAAATCTAATTCTCTAATAGGGTTTGGGAAGGTATGGGATGCACCCCTGGGGTTACACATTTAAAATGGTGAGCCAGGGTCAGCAGGGGGGTAACAATTAACAAACTGCAGAACAAAGACATGGCTCTCATTTTACAACCAGAGCTCCGGGTTTGTTTGCAGTCCTGCTGGTTTGCAGTATTGCACATGTGGACGGACACATAAGCAGGCTCTCACCTGGGTACAGAATCCTGCTCATCATGCCTGGGAAGACCATGAGGAACATGGGCAGCAGCTTCAGGTAGCCACACAGGATGCAGCCAGCCTTCACATGGGACATGTTTTTAGCAGAGAGGCACCGCTGCACAATCACCTGGTGAAACAGGGGAGGAGAGAGAGAGAGAGAGAGAGAGAGAGAGAGAGAGAGATAGAGAGAGAGGGGGGGGGCAACTTAACTGGGAGCTTCTTAAACAAGGCAATCCTCTCACCAACACCAGCGTGTTTATTTAAGACCCTTTAAGGAACACAAATTTACAGCAGGAAATATCGAGAAAGTTGCCGACTACCGCTCACCTCCTGCTCCGTCACCCCTGCTCTCTCCCCAGCCTCTTCCCCTCCCCTGCTACCTTGCTCCCTTTTCTTCCATGTTCTCCCCTCCACCAGCCCTTGATCATCCTCTTACCCCTCACCTGTTCCTTCCCCCCCACGCCCCACTCTCTCTCTCTCCCTGCTCTCCCCTCACCTGTTCCTTCCCACCACGCCCCCACTCTCTCCCCTCCCTGCTCTCCCCTCACCTGTTCCTTCCCCCCCACGCCCCCACTCTCTCCCCTCCCTGCTCTCCCCTCACCTGTTCCTTCCCCCCCACGCCCCCACTCTCTCCCCTCCCTGCTCTCCCCTCACCTGTTCCTTCCCCCCCGCGCCCCCACTCTCTCCCCTCCCTGCTCTCCCCTCACCTGTTCCTTCCCCCCACGCCCCCACTCCCTCCCCTCCCTGCTCTCCCCTCACCTGGTCAGTGCACCAGTACCAGGTCCCCAGGATGGACAGTCCGAAGACCAGGCCCGGCCAGGGCAGGTCTCCTGTGATGGGGTCCCTGAAGATGTGGAAGGAGTCGGGGCGGGGGGTGTAGCAGGCCGCGCTGATGTTCAGCCCCACCTCCGTGATGATGGAGGGCTTGGCGTTCATGTACTTCTCCACAAAGGAGTCGTACCCTCCGACCGTATTAAAACCTGGAAGAGATAAAAAAAATAACAGTTCCTGGCACTCTTAACTTCCTCGACCAAGACTGCATGAAAGTCAGCTGAAACGCTAAAGTGTTAGAAGAAAAGTGAATTTTACAAGGTAACTGATCCACAACCCCCTTTAAAGTTATTAATGGATTCGATACAATGAGTAAGTGGTGGCATGGAGACCTGACTATGATGGCCTTACTGGGGCGCACATTATAAATATGTGGCTTCACGTTAAATAGTGAACCTACATTTTAAAATACACGTGAAACTTACTTCAGGCCAAAAGGCAAAGAGCAAAAGAGGAACAGAAGAAGTGTGGACTCACAGAACCCCATGAGGATGAAGGATCCCACCACCATGATGATGGTCTGCAGGGTGTCTGTGTAAATCACTGCCGCCAAGCCGCCTGACAGGAGAGAGAAAGAACAGCACAGGAGCATCACACCTCTCACCCAGCCACGGAACGAGACATGCTGGAATAAGAAGCTCGTCATCCCCGGGGTGACGGGCGCTGTGGGAGGAGACACTGCCCTTCCTGACGCTGCCCTCTGTCGGTGAGATGACATGCCCATTCCAGCATGATGTCATCCTAGCATCATGTCATTCCAGCTTCATGTCATTCCAGCGTGATGTCATTGCAGCATCATGTCATTCCAGCATGATGTCATTCCAGCATCATGTCATTCCAGCATCATGTCATTGCAGCATCATGTCATTCCAGAATCATGTCATTCCAGCATCATGTCATTCCAGCATCATGTCATTGCAGCATCATGTCATTCCAGCATGATGTCATTCCAGCATCATGTCATTCCAGAATCATGTCATTCCAGAATCAAACTGCTGGTTTAAAGTTCCTAGTGTTTTACATGTTACTACTTCACCTGGTAAACAACTTCCCTCGTTTAAAACCCTCCTCTTTTATGATTTGTGAAAGAATCAAAAGACTGGAGTCGGTTTCTGTGTTTGACTTGGCAGTGTGTTTGACTTGGCAGTGGGTCAAGGCTCTAGTTTCTCGCCTGACTAAAGTTGATTGTCTGTGTGTTTTGCAGCAATATCAAGTTTATTACGATAACAACAAGGAGGTTGTAACCTGATAAAGACTGAAATAGCTTCTTTTATTTTGTTTAGATAACAGTGATTGCTCCTGGCTGAAAGGGTGGACTTTCTCCTTTGAGTATCACCCCAGGGGAATGAATGAAGCAAAGTGGTGGTTCAGGCAGGGAACTCACTTAACCTTAGATCGAGTCACGTAAACATCAAGCATATTCTAGGAGCTTCCATCTGTTCAGTGGAAGAGCTAGTATCTTACTGGTCTTCCGATAAACGATAGGTCCAATGATCATCAAAGAAGGGATTTATATCTCTCCTCAATGCGTTCTGTCCCTGCTGTTCACCTCTTCCTCCTCCCCAGCCTCCTCCTCCCCAGCCTCCTCCTGCTTTTTGGCTTCATCTAACTGGGGAGGGCAGCTATCCTGCCCCCCCTGCAGTCAGCCTCTTCACTTATCAGCAAGCTCATTTATGGGCAGGGGTGCCTCGAAAGGTGAGGCCAAAGAATGCAGTGTGAAAATATGTATAATGTAATCTAAGCTTTAATAAATAAGCATGAGTCTCGTGACTGAACTGCGGGTCTCCTCCACTGTACCATGGCATGAAAACCAAGCGCTCAAGCGCTTTCTGTAAACATTTTCTTATCAAATGCAGCGAGGTCTTTCTGCTCAATTAATTCATTGTGCATGAGTGGCTGAGCTCGGCTGTCTAGCAATATATCCGCCCACATCGTCAGACCAGCACATGATGAGTGTCCAAAGTGGGTTATAAAGATATAGAAGGGTGATATTTAATATCCAAGTGAGTTACCATGTGGAATATAATATAATATAATATAGCAGCCCCTTGAATCCGGGCTCCACCGCTCCGTGCATTACTGCGCGTTGTTACCTGCTCCAGACTCACCTGTGACAGTGTAGAGAGCTGTGATCGCCAGCAGCATCACCACAGCAAGGTATATATTCAAACCAAGAGCCTGCTGGATGAAGATGGCTCCGGAGAACATGTCCGCCTGCAAGGGAGGAACCTTTGTAACATGTGCAGTGTTTCCGTTCACACAAAAAAACGGTACACTCGTGGAGTACATACTGTGATAATGCTGTGTCACTAAAAGGGGATTCAAAAAAAGCACACAGCACGCTATTCACTCAATGAGACTTCCCAGGCTTATTAAGCTAATGCAGCAGTGTGTTTGCGGTGTGTTTGATTCAATAGCTCTATGAAACAATTGTGTTTTTCATTCAAAATACCCCTAGTTGGCATTTCCAGCGGTGCTGATAATGTTCCTCGGAGAATGTCTAATTGAATGTCCGCTAATCCTTATCAGAAAATCCTAAGCGAGCGAGCAAAGGGTGTCCCTTTAGAATGTCGCATCAGAGTCCACCTTGGTAATGATAAACCCCGATTCACAAGGTGAGACTGAACGGGAGAGCCTCGCGTGAGAGGTTACCACACACACACGTATTGACCCTTGCTCTCGAGTGCAACACTTTATTAATACGACTAGTGATGTATTTCATAGTCTCAATTTAAAAGGCATATCTTGCAAATATTTTCTGTCAACGTGACTGCAATCCTTGGTCTCTTCTACTGATTAACCAGAGTCTGCAAACAAGCGAGTGTCAACCTGAGGCGGCCAGGGAGGACGTGCCTGCACTTAGATCACACCTCACAATCAAAGTCACTTTCAAAAGCAACTGTCTGCCTTGGTGCTTTAGAGATTGATGTTAATTTACGGAATGGAGGCTGATTGTTGCTAGAGCTCAGTATCGCACAGGATTTACGAGACTAATCCATCGCCATGTGCTCTGATTAAACAGTCATCCGATTCATGACGTGAATAATAATCGAATAAAGACCAAGCGGGTGATCTGATTAATGGATTACTGATTGGTCGAGCTCACTGATTAGACAGATTCAGAACCCCGAAAGCTGAAGGGAAGTCCAGGACTCACAGAGATCTTGGTGAAGATGTACAGGATGAGGGACAGGACTGAGAGGTAGATACGGATCCTCTGGCCTCCAAACCTCTTCTTCAGGTACTCTGGCATGGTCACCACCTGCAGGGCAACACACACGCACACGCACACGCACACATACATTTGTTGGACCTAAAAACTTTTACAAAACTTTGAAAACTTTTTTTTAACCTGCTGAATGAAATATTTACCCCGGCTTTGATGTAGATCGGTACAAAGAGCCAGCCCAGAACAACGACAGCCACCAGGGCCTGTGGGACACAGATACACAAAGACAGGCTCATTCAGAGGGGAATGTTGTGGGGCACAGATACACAAAGACAGGCTCATTCAGAGGGGAATACGGTGGGGCACAGATACAGAAAGACAGGCTCATTCAGAGGGGGATGCTGTGGGACACAGACACACAAAGACAGGCTCATTCAGAGGGGAATGCTGTGGGGCACAGACACACAAAGACAGGCTCATTCAGAGGGGAATGCTGTGGGGCACAGACACACAAAGACAGGCTCATTCAGAGGGGAATGCTGTGGGACACAGACACACAAAGACAGGCTCATTCAGAGGGGAATGCTGTGGGGCACAGACACACAAAGACAGGCTCATTCAGAGGGGAATACGGTGGGGCACAGATACACAAAGACAGGCTCATTCAGAGGGGAATGCTGTGGGACACAGACACACAAAGACAGGCTCATTCAGAGGGGAATGCTGTGGGACACAGACACACAAAGACAGGCTCATTCAGAGGGGAATGCTGTGGGACACAGACACACAAAGACAGGCTCATTCAGAGGGGAATGCTGTGGGGCACAGACACACAAAGACAGGCTCATTCAGAGGGGAATACGGTGGGGCACAGATACACAAAGACAGGCTCATTCAGAGGGGAATGCTGTGGGGCACAGATACACAAAGACAGGCTCATTCAGAGGGGAATGCTGTGGGGCACAGATACACAAAGACAGGCTCATTCAGAGGGGAATGCTGTGGGGCACAGACATTTGCATACATTTGCAGCACTGCACCATGAAACCATGTTTTAAAGTCATCCATGACTACTAAACACATTACTTGTTAGCTTTCTTGAAGTATTTCCATGTCTTTACAATGGTTTACACCAGGCTCCTCTGTGCTTTACCTCGCTTTCACAATAGTTTTATATTTCTATAGTGTGATAGTCCAGAATGCTGTGAGTCAGCAGTGTGCTGATGAATATGATTCCCCTTTCTCTGGTGAGATACTGGTCTCTGATTGGGCTCACTGAAGGTCACAGCACTCACGTTCCACTCAAACCCTCCGATCGCGATCCCAGCGGCTGCTCCCGTCCCCGCCAGTCCCACAAAGTGTCCGCTGCCGATGTTGCTGGCAAACAGAGAGGCTCCGATCTGGAATCAGTGACAAACAGAGCAGCTTTCAACACAGGAGAGGTGAGCCCGACAGTCTTTCTACAAACACGGACGCCCGTCTGTCTGCTCAAATAGACATGACTTTAGCTGAATCTTACACCAGCATTCACCCAATCGATCTTGTTTGACAAACATGCAGTGCCTTCTTCAGAGTTCAGTTAAGAGAGTTTCTCTGAGGGCAGCACCACTATTCCAGGGTCTATCGTTTCTTTTGTGAAATATTTCTTTTGCACACTGGGGATGCGACACTCTGCCTGTATCTTATTATTTTAACACAGGTTTGACTGGATTCTTAAAATGTACATTACACTTGGGAATAAAAAGGCTTCGACCTCTTGATCCAGTTTTATTGAAGGGCTGTAAAGATACAGAAATGAAATTCTGTATCTTTTGCTAGTTGATAATAAAAAAAAAAAGATATCTGGGAACATTGTGTTCTTCAATGGAAGAGCTATGCTAGGAATATGTCTCTGTGTAGTGGATGGCTCATTCTAGAAGCATTAGAACCCCAGCTATGAACTCTAATAGTTTTACCCGGAACCCAGTATAGAATGTACGTGAATGGTTCTTTATAGAACCCACACAAGACGAGCAGAACACCCTGAGCTAGCTCCACGACTATGAAGTTACACACAGTAGCCTATTGAAATGAATAGGTAGAGAATCCTTGCCCTTGTATAATTGCACCTGTCACACATGTGGCAATGAAGCCGTTTGCTTTCATGATCATCCATATAGGGGACAATTAATAGACGCTGATTCCGTCTGCTGTATGTAAAGAACGTTTGAAGAAGGTCTTGTTTCGATGGATTAAATAAAGTTCAACTAACAGGCTGCCTTTTATAGAATGGTGAGCGTGGTTGCAGAGTAATTAATGAGGTAATGGCCTGTGTGATTCTACCTGTTACCCAGTAATGGCTGATTAGGTTCTGGTGGAGGCTAGAGTTTCAGTAATAGAAGGAAATGGTATGAAATGACTTGGCAACGTCTTACAGCACTGGTGATTACTGCTAGACGCTGCCTGGTTACTGTGAAGCTGTGCTATTTAATACCTCCTAATGTATTGTCAAAAGATTTGCAGTGATCTGCAAAACCACCCACACTGCCCCAGCACTCTCTCTGGTTCCCTGCAGATTTACACAGACCCGATGATGCAGGTTTATTGTGGAGAGGGTTTCTAATTGCCAGGTTAGGGGGCAAGCTACTCTGAAGTTCTCATTTTAAAGACCATGTCATGCTGAGCTGTGGTATTTGCAGGAGAGCGTGTGTATTTCAAAACCTTTTTTTAAGGCTAATTAACACCCTGCTAGAAATTATTAAGCCTAAATGTTGTACAGGAGCAGCACAATGTAATGATTAACTTATCAAACTTTAACTCAAGCCTGCTTTTAGTTGGGAGGCAGCGAGCTTGTGATTAGCACAGGCAGAACCGTGGTACACAACATTACAAACTGCTGGGCATTAGGACAGGTAAGGCAAATCCTTCTTATCTACTGACATCAAAACCCGTCTCCAGATCATCGCAGCTTTCACACGCAAACGCAGTTACCAAATTGTGTGAATGATATTTCTCCACGCACTCACCGGCCACCACACCATGCTTCGTCCAGCCAGGAAGAACCCCCCCACCGTCCCGCGGCTGGTCTTCAGCATGGCCTGTGGATGAAACAAGCAGGGCTCCATGAATGGGAAATTGCCAACCCTTAGAAACGTTTACCCCGCTATTTCTGCACGCTATTTTTGCAGTCTTACCATGCATTTTCACATGGTTATTCTACGCACTTACCTTAGTTTACCCTGGTTTGCCATGTTTATACACAGCCTTTACCATACCTTGCGATTCTATGCAGTGCCTGCCTATGCTTTACCATGCTTTCACTGTGCTTTATTACACTTTGCTGTGATTTTACTCTGGTAAACCGTGATAAGGGAACTGCAGTTACTGTGTCCTACAGGCTGCAGTGCTCTTTTGAAAGGACACAAAAGTTCACAGGATAAAATCATATTAATCTTATCTTTCAATCACATTGATTTGTCACACGACCCATTCCAAGGGCAGAGCTGAATCAAAGGTTGTGTAACCGAGGAGTACCAGATCCTAACACTGGAGCTCAGCCCTGTTTGAGAGTCTCTTTCCAATACTGTGCAAAGACAGTGATACAAATGCATTGCAAGGCGCTCCATCAAAGATGACATCAGTTTCTGTGGAGATTTTGCATCGAGAAATCGAGAAATCAACAAAATCCCAATAACAATATTCCAGATCGAGACGATCCTTTGATTTTATAAATACAGTAAAACTTTGATTATCCGAACCTCTCTGTTATCCAAACAGCACCTTGTTGCTTGTGCTGTGCTCCTCTGCCCTGATTGCAAAGAAAATGCGCTGAGCAGCACTTCATTTCTGGCATCTACAGAACAGTGCAATACTGTAGGTTATATACTTACAGGTAAAGGGGTGAGTTACATCTTTTCAGGAGGCTTCTTGATTAATTACTGTCATAATCCGATTATCTGAACAATTCAATTATCAGAACAATTCGATTATCTGAACAATTCGATTATCAGAACAATTCGATTATCTGAACAATTCGATTATCTGAACAATTCAATTATCTGAACAATTCGATTATCTGAACAATTCGATTATCTGAACAATTTGATTATCTGAACAGCCCCTGATCCTAATTAGTTGGGATAATGGAAGTTCATCCATTGGTCAGCATCACTCTCATCAGCATGATCTTGTCATTCATACACAGTCACAGAAAATCAACTACTTTGCCCAATTCAGAGACCCTGAACTAAAGTCCAGATGTTTCCAATAGCATCCCTTTTGATGAAAACATTTGATCAAGCATTTTAAAAATGTTCAGAAACAATAAAGTGAAAAAGAAGCAGCAATCTCACAGCTAATAACCGCGATTCCAGACGCAACCCTACTCACCCCGATTCCTACAGCCAAAACCACAAGGAAGTAAATCACGATGACCGCAATATCGGCTGGATTGTTGACCGCCATGTAGTCCGAACCAGTTTCATTATCGGTCCGGACGACTCCATAGCGGGCTGTGACGCTCATTGGGACGCTGGAGTCTTTCTTGAAGTGTGGGTCCAAGAACCTGCCAATTCTGTCCTGAAATAAAGAGGCGTCCACACTCTCGCCTCGCTTTTATCAAGCAACCTGACACAGGGTGTGTTCAACTCAGTCTTTGGATTTTAGGTTAATCATAAACTGATCAGGAAAGTGGCAAAGCAATTTGTTTTATTTTGTACTCACTCACTCACTCACTCTCTCTCTCTCTCTCTCTCTCTCTCTCTCTCTCTCTCTCATGAACGTATCACTGGAAATCACTCGTGCCCAGTGAAACACATTATTGTGCAGTGCTTTCGATGGCTTTTTTACAGCCTGGAAAACACAGCCTGATTGAAAAACAGAAGGGGAGTTGTACTGTAGGAACAACCTGTTCAGAAAAAGAAAAAGCCAAGAAAGATTGTTTAAGAGCTGCAGGGTGTTCAACTGCAAACTGAGTCTGGGGTAAAGGTACCAAGCCTTTAAAACCCTCAAACACAAAACAATACCAATGCAAAAGCCTCCGGTTCAGAAGGGAGCGCCAGCCTGGGTTTATGTATACGTGACAGTAATGTGTCAAATGTGCCTCGCATGACCGCACAGTTCAGACCCCTTCCTAACACATCAGGAGGGCAGAGCAGCAGCCCTCTCATCCTCCCTGCTGCTGCACACTTACTAAGAGCCCCCTGGCATCCCTCAGTCACCTGCACTGAGCTGAGCTAGCCCCATATTTGACCTGGGGTTATGCAGCAGTAGCCAGCACTCGTAGCTAAGGGTATAGCGAGGGGTACATTGTGTCTGCTAGGGGAATGCCCAGTCAGCAGCATGCACACTTCCTTATGTCACGCCCCACCCTGTCTCTGGCTGTGTCTGATCTTTCTTGTAATACAAAGCCCCAGTCATCATGTACCAACAGTCCTCTCCCAGCATGCTCAGTCAGGGGCCAGGCTATGGCTCATTGCGTTCAGGGGGTGTCGGTCCATGACTGCTCCCTGCTCTTTCCTCACTTTTAGCATTTCATAAAGGCTCTTAAAGAATAGTTTGGTGTCAAAGTCCAGGATGAGCTCTGCTTTCAAAACTGGACAGGTAAATGATTAGAGCTGCTGCTGGAAATGATATAGGATATACTCAGCCAGGCTTTCTGGATATGATATAGGATATACTCAGCCAGGCTTTCTGGGTATGATATAGGATATACTCAGCCATGCTTTCTGGATATGATATAGGATATACTCAGCCATGCTTTCTGGATATGATATAGGATATACTCAGCCATGCTTTCTGGATATGATATAGGATATACTCAGCCAGGCTTTCTGGATATGATATAGGATATACTCGACCATGCTTTCTGGGTATGATATAGGATATACTCAGCCAGGCTTTCTGGATATGATATAGGATATACTCAGCCATGCTTTCTGGGTATGATATAGGATATACTCAGCCATGCTTTCTGGATATGATATAGGATATACTCAGCCATGCTTTCTGGATATGATATAGGATATACTCAGCCAGGCTTTCTGGATATGATATAGGATATACTCAGCCAGGCTTTCTGGATATGATATAGGATATACTCGACCATGCTTTCTGGGTATGATATAGGATATACTCAGCCAGGCTTTCTGGATATGATATAGGATATACTCAGCCATGCTTTCTGGATATGATATAGGATATACTCAGCCATGCTTTCTGGATATGATATAGGATATACTCAGCCATGCTTTCTGGATATGATATAGGATATACTCAGCCATGCTTTCTGGATATGATATAGGATATACTCAGCCATGCTTTCTGGATATGATATAGGATATACTCAGCCAGGCTTTCTGGATATGATATAGGATATACTCAGCCATGCTTTCTGGATATGATATAGGATATACTCAGCCATGCTTTCTGGATATGATATAGGATATACTCGACCATGCTTTCTGGATATGATATAGGATATACTCAGCCAGGCTTTCTGGATATGATATAGGATATACTCAGCCATGCTTTCTGGGTATGATATAGGATATACTCGACCATGCTTTCTGGATATGATATAGGATATACTCAGCCAGGCTTTCTGGATATGATATAGGATATACTCAGCCATGCTTTCTGGATATGATATAGGATATACTCAGCCATGCTTTCTGGATATGATATAGGATATACTCAGCCATGCTTTCTGGATATGATATAGGATATACTCAGCCATGCTTTCTGGATATGATATAGGATATACTCGACCATGCTTTCTGGATATGATATAGGATATACTCAGCCATGCTTTCTGGGTATGATATAGGATATACTCGACCATGCTTTCTGGAAATGATATAGGATATACTCAGCCAGGCTTTCTGGATATGATATAGGATATACTCAGCCATGCTTTCTGGATATGATATAGGATATACTCAGCCATGCTTTCTGGATATGATATAGGATATACTCAGCCATGCTTTCTGGATATGATATAGGATATACTCAGCCAGGCTTTCTGGATATGATATAGGATATACTCAGCCAGGCTTTCTGGATATGATATAGGATATACTCAGCCAGGCTTTCTGGATATGATATAGGATATACTCAGCCATGCTTTCTGGATATGATATAGGATATACTCAGCCATGCTTTCTGGATATGATATAGGATATACTCAGCCAGGCTTTCTGGGTATGATATAGGATATACTCGACCATGCTTTCTGGATATGATATAGGATATACTCAGCCAGGCTTTCTGGATATGATATAGGATATACTCAGCCATGCTTTCTGGGTATGATATAGGATATACTCAGCCATGCTTTCTGGATATGATATAGGATATACTCAGCCATGCTTTCTGGATATGATATAGGATATACTCAGCCATGCTTTCTGGATATGATATAGGATATACTCAGCCATGCTTTCTGGATATGATATAGGATATACTCAGCCATGCTTTCTGGATATGATATAGGATATACTCAGCCAGGCTTTCTGGATATGATATAGGATATACTCAGCCAGGCTTTCTGGGTATGATATAGGATATACTCAGCCATGCTTTCTGGATATGATATAGGATATACTCAGCCAGGCTTTCTGGATATGATATAGGATATACTCAGCCATGCTTTCTGGATATGATATAGGATATACTCAGCCAGGCTTTCTGGATATGATATAGGATATACTCAGCCATGCTTTCTGGGTATGATATAGGATATACTCAGCCATGCTTTCTGGATATGATATAGGATATACTCAGCCATGCTTTCTGGATATGATATAGGATATACTCAGCCATGCTTTCTGGATATGATATAGGATATACTCAGCCAGGCTTTCTGGATATGATATAGGATATACTCAGCCAGGCTTTCTGGATATGATATAGGATATACTCAGCCATGCTTTCTGGATATGATATAGGATATACTCAGCCATGCTTTCTGGGTATGATATAGGATATACTCAGCCATGCTTTCTGGGTATGATATAGGATATACTCAGCCATGCTTTCTGGAAATGATATAGGATATACTCAGCCATGCTTTCTGGATATGATATAGGATATACTCAGCCATGCTTTCTGGATATGATATAGGATATACTCAGCCATGCTTTCTGGGTATGATATAGGATATACTCAGCCATGCTTTCTGGGTATGATATAGGATATACTCAGCCATGCTTTCTGGATATGATATAGGATATACTCAGCCATGCTTTCTGGGTATGATATAGGATATACTCAGCCATGCTTTCTGGGTATGATATAGGATATACTCAGCCATGCTTTCTGGGTATGATATAGGATATACTCAGCCAGGCTTTCTGGATATGATATAGGATATACTCAGCCATGCTTTCTGGATATGATATAGGATATACTCAGCCAGGCTTTCTGGATATGATATAGGATATACTCAGCCATGCTTTCTGGATATGATATAGGATATACTCAGCCAGGCTTTCTGGATATGATATAGGATATACTCAGCCATGCTTTCTGGGTATGATATAGGATATACTCAGCCATGCTTTCTGGGTATGATATAGGATATACTCAGCCAGGCTTTCTGGATATGATATAGGATATACTCAGCCATGCTTTCTGGATATGATATAGGATATACTCAGCCAGGCTTTCTGGATATGATATAGGATATACTCAGCCATGCTTTCTGGGTATGATATAGGATATACTCAGCCAGGCTTTCTGGATATGATATAGGATATACTCAGCCATGCTTTCTGGATATGATATAGGATATACTCAGCCAGGCTTTCTGGATATGATATAGGATATACTCAGCCAGGCTTTCTGGATATGATATAGGATATACTCAGCCATGCTTTCTGGGTATGATATAGGATATACTCAGCCATGCTTTCTGGATATGATATAGGATATACTCAGCCAGGCTTTCTGGATATGATATAGGATATACTCAGCCAGGCTTTCTGGATATGATATAGGATATACTCAGCCATGCTTTCTGGATATGATATAGGATATACTCAGCCAGGCTTTCTGGATATGATATAGGATATACTCAGCCATGCTTTCTGGATATGATATAGGATATACTCAGCCAGGCTTTCTGGATATGATATAGGATATACTCAGCCATGCTTTCTGGATATGATATAGGATATACTCAGCCATGCTTTCTGGGTATGATATAGGATATACTCAGCCATGCTTTCTGGGTATGATATAGGATATACTCAGCCATGCTTTCTGGATATGATATAGGATATACTCAGCCATGCTTTCTGGGTATGATATAGGATATACTCAGCCATGCTTTCTGGGTATGATATAGGATATACTCAGCCATGCTTTCTGGATATGATATAGGATATACTCAGCCATGCTTTCTGGATATGATATAGGATATACTCAGCCATGCTTTCTGGGTATGATATAGGATATACTCAGCCATGCTTTCTGGGTATGATATAGGATATACTCAGCCATGCTTTCTGGGTATGATATAGGATATACTCAGCCATGCTTTCTGGGTATGATATAGGATATACTCAGCCAGGCTTTCTGGGTATGATATAGGATATACTCAGCCATGCTTTCTGGGTATGATATAGGATATACTCAGCCAGGCTTTCTGGGTATGATATAGGATATACTCAGCCATGCTTTCTGGGTATGATATAGGATATACTCAGCCAGGCTTTCTGGATATGATATAGGATATACTCAGCCATGCTTTATGGATATGATATAGGATATACTCAGCCATGCTTTCTGGGTATGATATAGGATATACTCAGCCATGCTTTCTGGGTATGATATAGGATATACTCGGCCAGGCTTTCTGGATATGATATAGGATATACTCGACCAGGCTTTCTGGATATGATATAGGATATACTCGACCATGCTTTATGGATATGATATAGGGTATACTCGACCAGGCTTTCTGGATATAATATAGGATATACTTGGCCAGGCAGTGTAATGCAAACACATCGTTCTGCTAATTGCTGGTAATTGAGGTCTGCTACATCAGAATGCGACAGAGTGGGCTGGTCTGGTGTCAGATTACTCATCAGAATGGGACAGAGTGGGCTGGTCTGGTGTCAGATTACTCATCAGAATGGGACAGAGTGGGCTGGTCTGGTGTCAGATTACTCATCAGAATGGGACAGAGTGGGCTGGTCTGGTGTCAGATTACTCATCAGAATGGGACAGAGTGGGCTGGTCTGGTGTCAGATTACTCATCAGAATGGGACAGAGTGGGCTGGTCTGGTGTCAGATTACTCATCAGAATGGGACAGAGTGGGCTGGTCTGGTGTCAGATTACTCATCAGAATGGGACAGAGTGAGCTGGTCTGGTGTCAGATTACTCATCAGAATGGGACAGAGTGAGCTGGTCTGGTGTCAGCTTACTCATCAGAATGGGACAGAGTGGGCTGGTCTGGTGTCAGATTACTCATCAGAATGGGACAGAGTGAGCTGGTCTGGTGTCAGATTACTCATCAGAATGGGACAGAGTGAGCTGGTCTGGTGTCAGATTACTCATCAGAATGGGACAGAGTGGTCTGGTCTGGTGTCAGATTACTCATCAGAATGGGACAGAGTGAGCTGGTCTGGTGTCAGATTACTCATCAGAATGGGACAGAGTGAGCTGGTCTGGTGTCAGATTACTCATCAGAATGGGACAGAGTGGGCTGGTCTGGTGTCAGATTACTAATCAGAATGGGACAGAGTGAGCTGGTCTGGTGTCAGATTACTCATCAGAATGGGACAGAGTGGGCTGGTCTGGTGTCAGATTACTCATCAGAATGGGACAGAGTGGGCTGGTCTGGTGTCAGATTACTCATCAGAATGGGACAGAGTGGGCTGGTCTGGTGTCAGATTGCTCATTACAATCAGGTCGTCAAGTGCATCTTATCTGTACTACTTTATCATCAGTAAAATACTCGATTGATCGAGTCAGTTTGCCCTGGCCTTGTCCTTGAAACCCATCCTGGGAGATTCGCTCTTTCCCACAATCTGCACAAACTATTGACCCTGCTTTTCCATCCTTATCTACACTTTACCATGCGTGTACTACACTTTACCATGCGTGTACTACATTAGCGTTAAAAAAAAAAAAAAAAAGATTAAACTTTGCTCTCCAGGTTCTGGGAACAGTGAGTGTGTGATTAGCAGATCTGACGTAGACAGTAAACACAGGTATCCAAGACGTTCGCACGTCTCAGACAGCTCCTTCACAAGCAGGACTCACGGCTCTCTCATAATTATTAACTCCACTTGTATATACCGCTGCTGTCCTGCTGAGAGACGTGCGTAGTCAGCCATTGGTGTATGATTCCCTAGAAGTAATATACAGGAGTGGTTTCCACAGAAATAACTAACAGTGTAATTCATCTCTGTTGTTGATTTTCCACAATTTGCCCAGAGTGGAAAATATCATCAATAATCATAGACAACAGCAATATTGGCAATTTGCTTCATCATCAGGTAAGATATCTGTAATACTGAGAACTGCCAGTAGAGGTCAGTATGGGATTACCAAAAGGACTGCCCTGCTCATTGACTCGCTGAAGAGGGCACTGTCCTGAGAACACAAACGTACCACACCACATTTCAGATAGCCTGTAGATACAAAGCATTTTGGTCCTGCAGTATATATACACACACGGAGAGACTGCTATTAGCAGATCTCAGAAAGGGAGAAGGTCTTCAGTGAACTGTGAAGAGATGGAAAGCTCCTCGTCTCCCTGTAGTTGCTAAGGAAGCCTGTCTATATATAAAGGGATCCTGGCTCTCTGAGGGTCTGTGCTGATGAGAAGTGAAGGGACAGAGAGTGCCTGCACCCTGAGGGGCTCTCTCAGTAATGTGAGTATCCAATCCCAGGACTCAGCTGTTACACTGTAATTAATCCCTGCAGACACACTAAACACGTTGCATGAACCAGCCCGCCTGCCTGCCAGACCAGACCCCAGGGTGCAGTGGCCAGTAGGTTATAGGACACATATTGGGAGGGTCGTGTTGGCTTGTAAAAAGGGTGTAACTGAATGAATTTTCATTGTATGCAGAATACAGTTAGAATAGGTATCTTACAGTATGTTACACAGCACAGGCTCTATAAAGCAAGTGTGTAGTAAATGTGGCATGACAACACAGTGAAGTTTCAGTATGCCCAGTCTCTCTCTCACATTCCTAAATGTGTGCCAAAGGCCTGTGTCTATAGCAACTGCCTCCTGACATGTCATTCTATATCCATAGAAACAGCTCTCTTTGTAATGACATCATCCAGTTACCTCGGCAACAGTCCCCTGTGTACTGACATCAGAGGGTAAGGCTGGGCGCAGTTCAATGGAGAAAAGCACTCCTTACAAAATTATAAAAGCTGTTATTACAGTCGCATTAAAAAATAATAATAATAATAATTAAAAAATGTTAAGAGTACACACAGTATCGAACTTCAGTGCAAAACAGACCTGCTTGTGTTCTGTGTATTGGATCAGATGGGACTGTGAGGGAGCTGCTTGTGTTCTGTGTATTGGATCAGAAGGGACTGTGAGGGAGCTGCTTGTGTTCTGTGTATTGGATCAGAAGGGACTGTGAGGGAGCTGCTTGTGTTCTGTGTATTGGATCAGAAGGGACTGTGAGGGAGCTGCTTGTGTTCTGTGTATTGGATCAGAAGGGACTGTGAGGGAGCTGCTTGTGTTCTGTGTATTGGATCAGAAGGGACTGTGAGGGAGATGCTTGAGTTCTGTGTATTGGATCAGAAGAGACTGTGAGGGAGCTGCTTGTGTTCTGTGTATTGGATCAGAAGGGACTGTGAGGGAGCTGCTTGTGTTCTGTGTATTGGATCAGATGGGACTGTGAGGGAGCTGCTTGTGTTCTGTGTATTGGATCAGAAGGGACTGTGAGGGAGATGCTTGAGTTCTGTGTATTGGATCAGAAGGGACTGTGAGGGAGCTGCTTGTGTTCTGTGTATTGGATCAGAAGGGACTGTGAGGGAGCTGCTTGAGTTCTGTGTATTGGATCAGAAGGGACTGTGAGGGAGCTGCTTGTGTTCTGTGTATTGGATCAGAAGGGACTGTGAGGGAGCTGCTTGTGTTCTGTGTATTGGATCAGAAGGGACTGTGAGGGAGATGCTTGAGTTCTGTGTATTGGATCAGATGGGACTGTGAGGGAGCTGCTTGTGTTCTGTGTATTGGATCAGAAGGGACTGTGAGGGAGCTGCTTGTGTTCTGTGTATTGGATCAGAAGGGACTGTGAGGGAGCTGCTCAGTGTTTGTTTAGAAAGAGCGAGCACAGATAATCATGCAATGGTTTACTAGCACTTTCATGTCTCCAAACTGCACTCAAAGTTCAATACACCTCAGCTAGCAAACGCTTCAACTTCTACTGTACTGTAACCCCAGCACACACCACAGAGAGCGTGGGAGTTAATACAGAACGTCTTGTACCAGACTAGTAAACAAGTCACCAGCTATGTGGTATAATAACCCTCATTGTAAACCAATTTGTGTTGGTCAGCCTACGGTTTGAAAGAACTCAAAACTTCCAGGCGGGTTTGGAAGCCTAGCGTGTACTGAAACAAGCAACGGAAAATTGTTTCTTTCTTTTTTCTTTTATCACCAAGTAATATTAAATGTGCCCGCAGTTACCGCAGGCTGGTCTTTTAGTAGCTGCACCAGCCAGTCTGCACAGTCAGCAGAGGAGGGCTTTCAAACTGAGCCACGCTGCAAGCAGACCTGACGCCACCCTGCTGTCTGCATCCGGTAGGGGGCAAGAGAAAGAGGCAGCGTGAGAGAGAAAGAGGAGTGCAGATAGGGAGGAGGCGATTGCATTGCCTAGCAGCTAATACAACCACACCAAAGTGCTGGTCTACAGGTCTCACATTACGTTTTGCTTGTAAAATGATGCAGAGGCTTAATGAATGCTTTATTTCATCCTTGCATCTCTTGGTTGTAAATATGAATGAATTCACTAGTTTTCGTTATAATCAAACTGGAACTTATGGGTGAACGGTCTCCATGCAGAGCTGTTGATTGAACACCATGTTTGTTTTTTTTAGTTTTTTTTTAGATCACAGATTAATGTAAGACAATTTCCTCAAGAGAACACTCACTCACACACACACACATTCAGCAGGGAGCTGTCTGCTGAACAAGACTCACACACTACTGATGTATTACAATATACTACATACATAAAAAGTGTCTCTGTCTCGCATGCCTAACACAAAAACAGCTGCATGTTATCCAGGCTGTTATCTTAGCCTTATTTGGTAAATTTTTTTATTTAAAGCTATGAGGCTATGATAGCATTCTGCATCAGTCTGCTAACGACGACACCAGTACAGGCATATGCAGGTACTGAATTACTTATCAAATGAATAAGATGACTGCAAATGTATTCATTGATTAAACGGGATACAAGGATCTGGTTCACACATCTCCAACAATCACAGGAACAGAGCAGCACACGAGAACAGAGCAGCACACGAGAGCTGCTGGTCGACTCCTACAGCAAAACCCTTTCCCGGGATTATCACTCAATTCAGAATAACGCAGGAATCTTGTGCTGGACACACAAGGGAGCAGCTGTCCGAGTTCATTCACTTAGCATTGGAGAATCCCCCTGAAGGAAGGAGTCTAACATCTGCCCATGCTAATTTAATAAAATGACAAGCTGATGTCCAGCTGTGTGTGCACCTTTAGAAATGACGCCTCTCCCCCTCCCACTCCCTAAAAGAATATTCCATTTCTGTTTCAGTCAGATTTCATGGGCTACGTGTACTCTAGCAAAATGTGTTTGAGAATGCATCTGTGATGTTTTTAAAGAAATTGCCAGGCTGAATCTGTTCATCAGTGTGTGCCTGAGATCAGTGGAGGTGAAATCACTTTATCTGAACAGGAAGAGCCCCCCAGCATTTCCCTTGAGCAGAAACCTCCTTTTAAATCAGGATTCCAATGTATTTTCTCACAATGGGAGGACTGAAAACCTGCAAGAAACACAGAACAGACCAACAAGCAAGACATGACCAAACCCCCGACCCAAGGAAAGACGCGCCTGGCCACGTGGAGATAATACACCTGAAGCAGCATTTATTTGAATCCATTCAATCCAAAACATTTCATTTTAAGTTTGGCATTCCATCCATGTCCATTTCAATGTAGTCTTAATACAATCTGACTGAGAGGCAAACGGTTTAAAATAAAAACACAAATCACAAAGAAAAATATGAAATAAAACACGCTCAACACTGTTTTAGTTAAACAACAGAAACTTGATAAAATGTGTATCTTATACACGTATCAAAACATTTTAAGCACACGTAATGCATTAGGAACCTAAATAAGTGTACATCACATAACTTCACATAAATTACAAACATGGCAAAGAAGAGAACTGTCCTGAAACGGCATGGATTCAAGTCTGTTAACTCAAGAGACACAGCAGTGTAATTCCTACAACAGTCATCTTCCTGTTCCAACAGGTCGCTTAAACATGATCATTTTCACTTTGCATGCACAAGGCATTACACCAGATAAACCATCACATCTCTCGGAGAGTTCAATCACCAAATCATTTTGTAACTTTATTTATGTATTGATTTTTCGCCCCATTAAATAATTCTACTGTCACTAATACTTAACAAATGATCAATATATTAAATATTCTCACCATTTATTTTTTGTTCTTTTTTTTTTTAATTGACTGACATGATGATATGCCAACTGACTTTGCAAACTTTAATATTATTATAATTCTTTTGCGCACAATTCATTTTGCGACTACAGCGAGAAAAAAAAAAAGGTCTCTTTAAATTGCCAACACAAACCCAACATTGCCAACGAAGACGTTATTATTTTTGAGATAAATGTTTCTTGTAATACTGTGACGGGGGGTGGACAGCTGATGGAACCAGCTGTGTCGACAGTAGATACAGTTAGCGCCAGGGTACGCAGCACGGAGGGTAGGGGGTAGTGTAGATGGTGGGGAGGGGGAGGAGGGGAGGCTGGGAAGGGGGAAGGGGGTTGAAGCTCTTCAGTTGTTGGCCTCTCCAGCTTCGTCGTCCTGCTGGTCGCTTGTCCAGAGGGTCAGGTTGTCTCGTAGTAACTGCATGATGAGGGTGGAGTCCTTGTAGGAGTCCTCGTTTAAAGTGTCCAGCTCCGCGATGGCGTCGTCAAAGGCTTGCTTGGCGAGGTGGCACGCCTGCTCGGGCGCGTTCTGGATCTCGTAGTAGAAGACGGAGAAGTTGAGCGCCAGCCCCAGCCTGATGGGGTGGGTGGGCTGCATGTGCTCCTTGCTGATCTCGAAGGCCTCCTTGTACGAAGCCTCAGAAGACTCCACCACGGCTGTCTTCTTCTCGCCGGTGGCCACCTCCGCCAGGTAGCGGTAATAATCTCCCTTCATCTTCAGGTAGAAGACCTTGCTCTCGAACTGCGAGTCGTTGCAGTTCTTGATGAGGAACTTGTCCAGGAGGGACAGCACGTCGTTGCACACCGTCTCCAGCTCCTTCTCGATCTTCTCCCGGTAGGCCCGCACCATCTCCAGCTTCTTCTCGTTGCCGTCGGCGGAGGTCTTCTGCTCGATGCTGCTGATCACCCTCCAGGAGGAGCGCCGCGCCCCGACCACGTTCTTGTAGGCCACCGACAGCAGGTTCCGGTCCTCGTTGGACAGAGCCTCGTTCAGCTCCGTCACCTGCTCGGGTGGAGAAGAGAACAAAAACAAACAAAACAAGATTGAACACCCGTGCTGTTCCCTGTGAGGAGGATCGCAAATCATTTCAAGGAAAACAGCTGACCTACTTAGAAATGTGAGGAATGCCACTGCTTTTCAAGCTCTGGTTTGATTTGACTTTCTACTATTTAAAAAACAAAGTGATAATGTACTTAAGGTAATGTTGTAACATCATCATGGATTTTATCCAACTCGGGTGTAAGCCTTTGCCTCTACCAGCAGAGCTCTAACCCTTATAACCGGTCTGAGCTGGGGCTGCAACATGACTGGTAGCCAGCACCATGGCAACTGACCAGATGACATTGCATTGGAGACCTCCTCTCTTTTGCTCTTGTAGGCTGAGCTGGTAGAGTAGAAGAGGTGAAGGGATGCACCTTTAGAGACTTGCAATCCAACTGCTCTTCAATAGGGTTCTGGGACCTTGGTTCCCCACCTGACTCGTGCGGTATCGCCAGACTGATGGGCAGGGATGACGATAGGGGCACTTGTTGGTATGAGCGGCTATAGAAAATCACTCTGCTAGCAAGTTCTTTATTATGCAGACTGGGCTTTTTTCCAAGATCAAGCAGTAGGGGGGGGGATTCCCTGCATGTGTCACATCTGTCCTGCTTTGCTGTACGTACTCATTTGGGCACAAAGGAAACTTCAGCACAATGAGCTCACATAGCAGGGGAGACATTGTGTTATTAATCCAACTGTTTTTATTAAGTGATTGCAGTTAGCTGAACATTATGCATCTGTATCCCCTTCTGCAGTGGCATCTATAGAAATCCATTTCTTTCAGCTGCAGCTTTGAAGCACTGCCATGGACTGACTTGAAAGAATACTGCTACCCAAGGGCTCAGCCAACTAGTCTAGTTTAGTGCTGAGAATCACTGGCAGCAGACAGCAACTGCAGCAGAGTGGCCTGCTCTCATACCCACGGGATGCAGGGGAGCAATGAGTAGAATGAGATGACATCACAATGCAGCGACATCACTGCCTGCTTTGACTGACTGACACCTGACTGGCTGAGCTGTAGAAAGCTATAGGCTCTGTTCTGAATCCAGGCCCGTTTCTTATGGGATGCTGTTCCGCATACTGGAGATTTCAGTTTTTAGAAAGAAAAAAACAAACATATGCCATAGATAAATGCTATTGTAGTCAATGTAATTGTATGTAATTGATCTGTTGCAATATAATTATATTTGTATGCTCAGTGGGTGGATATGTATGTAATTTTCCTAAACCTGCAAGACAATAATAAACTAGAGTATAATAAAACATAGAAATAGAAAATCTACTGAAATATGCATTATATTATGACAGTATTTGTATCTGCATGTGCACATACATATCCTCATGCAAATGCAGCTGCTGAATAAGACAGCAAACTGCTACAACAGCACTACAATGTACAACATATCTAGTTTCAGTCATTCTGCAGGCAGCCCTGTCTGCCCCATGCTTTCCACTTTGCTCTGCGTTTACCTTGAGGAGCCCCTTTAAACCCCAGTAATGCTGTTACCATAAGTAGCCCTAGCAGACAAATTCAGCTTTACAAACAGTACATGACCATTTGATTTCATCAGAACCTCATAAACATCCATTTATTTTGAAGTCCATGTGAAACACACTGATTGAGAACCAGCGTGTATCATGCCCTCGATTCTGTATTTTTCAAATGACAGTGCATTTAACCAAATACATGGTTTATTATTTACAACAGTAAAAAGAACTCTGCCCCTGCAAAGCATACTGTATAGGACATTACAGTGCGTTTACACAGTGCTTCACATCTGGAGCCCCTGGGTAGGGTTCTAGTGTATTCAAATGGTTCAGTGCTGCTCGGTGCATAGGGGTGTTCCTGTTCAGAACCACTACAAGGGTTCTGGAGCAAACAGAAGGAACCACTGACCCAGAGACCGTGGGCCACAGAAAACACGGTTCTGTTTGCAATGGGTAGAGCATGTCATTATATATGTATGCTCTGCTAAATTGAAAAATAAAATAGTGGTAACTTGATTGTGAACATCAATACCCCTGCATGGCCTGTTCCAACACACCATTTATTCGCCATTGCCATACCAGATGCACACTGAATGCACCGGCGGCGGATTATTACACGGCCGAGTTTGAACAAATGGTTCCTTTGCAAACACGACATCATCATCTGCTTCTCCTGTGCACAGTCCAGGGGCATTAAATTAAAATAGAACGGCGTCGAGTATTTTATTTAATCGTGCCATTTTAAATAAACAGCGCATGTGTTTTTAATCGGCTTCCGTTGCAGAATACAGTAAGATGCACGCTCCCTTCCCTCGCCACTTGCTGCAGTTAACGCCCAGTCTCTGAAATCAATACAATATTATGCAGCTCCTGAATGCAGCGCTGCTCTCCCACAGAAACTGAATTTAGAGTTCAGTCCGCTCGCTTCTTTGTCTTTTCATATGTGACGGTGTTAATCGCTCATCATCGACACAATGAACCCGTCTCTGAGATATCCCGACTACACTGTCACGCCCATGTTGTTTTTTTTTTTTTTACAGCAGACATCATTCATAATATTAAAGAGCTGTGCATTGATTTACTGTATTATCTTTATCATTTGTAATTTTACAAAATAAAAAAGCATCCTGAGTATTATGTGATGACAATTGTTTTAAATATTATATTAGACTAATCCCTAAACCGCGAATGCTTCGATGAAACGTATTATTTATTATTCGTAAGGTTATTAGAAATACACGCACGCTCTACGCATGGCACAGTGGCGTAACATCCTTTCCACGAATCAATCGATTGCTTTTCTTTTGTTCAGCAACGATAACCCAGATAGCTAACCTTGCACTGTACGTAGCCTGCTGTGGCTACCGCACCCATCGCACAGCATCTACCCGAACCCTGCAAACCCTTTCGTGCACCGTCTCTACGTGTCCACGCGTGCGTATTTCATCTTCAAACACAGTTTTAGATTCTGCACTGTGCGGGTTAACGCCAGACCCGCACTCCCTGACGTCAGACCCGCACTCCCTGACGCCAGATCCGCACGCCCTGACGCCAGACCCACACACCCTGACGCCAGACCCGCACGCCCTGACGCCAGACCCGCACTCCCTGACGCAAGACCCGCACGCCCTGACGCCAGACCCGCACGCCCTGACGCCAGACCCACACACCCTGACGCCAGACCGGCCCGCCCTGACGCCAGACCCGCACACCCTGTCGCGATCAAACAGCAAATGACCAAACCCAAGCCGCTCGCTATTTTTACAGTCCCATTTATAATCTGCCCGACACCTCCCCTGCTCGCTGCTACATATCCGTTTTCAGCCAATTCTAAATTCATCGACGCACGCAACTCCACTAAAATTAATAATCCATTTTTAAAACGAGTGCCGAAATATTTGCACCATTCATAAAAAAGAAACCCCACACACCATTCCGTTAAGTGTCTTGAAATACAATCCATATAGTTTGTTATTATTATTATTATTATTATTATTATTATTATTATTATTATTATTATTATCCATAATAAATATAAATAAATCATCTAGACAGAGTATCATAAACGGTCCTGGATGTAAGACATGCCGGTATTCTCGGTGATACTCGACAGATTGGAATCTGGCGGAATTCAAACCTAGTTCTAGAACTCCGTCATATTTCTGTATTTATTATTTTCGTATTCAAAATGAACGGCTCGGTACTTACCGATTTCATCGCAGAAGCCATATCATCGTATCTCTCAGCCTGCTCGGCGAGCCGGGCTCTCTGTACCAGCTGGTCTCGGTCAACCATTATGAGATTATTATATTGTAAGGGTACACGAACACACACACAAAAAACGGGTAAATATGAATTCTCCTTTTTTTGTTTAACCTGTCTCCCTTTTTTTTGTTTAACCTGTCAAATTATTTTTTAACGAAAGCCAACTGTTCTGAACCCTTCTTGTGCTGTTTCCCTTAAGCTGGCCAGAACAGGGGAAAAACAGAAGAGGTTCAGATCTCTTTCAAAAACGTTTCCAAATCTTTATAACGTAAGATTTGTTATGAATGTATCTACTGCCCTCTTTATTTCGCTGGAGCTGCTCAGCTAGTACTATGAGACTCCCACATTCGCTCTTTCTCTCTCTCTCTCTTCCCTCGCTCGCTCGCGCTCTCTCTCTCCTCTCTTCTGCTCTTCTCGCGCTGCCGCTTCCCACGGTGACTCGTGCACTTTGCCGCAGTCGCGCAGGCGCGCTGAAGGTCCCCAGTACGAGGGGGGGGGGGGGTGTATTTGAGGTTGACGTCACCAGCTATAAATAGAATCGCAGACCAGGCAGCCCGACACCTGCGCAATGGGAATGCTGCATTGTGGTGCTGCAGAAGAGGTGGTGCATTGGAGTCACACACACACACACACACGCACACGTTAACTGGCGCCGTGCTTACAATGCATCCAGTGCATTTTATTGCTAGATTAATATGGGCACTTGGTGGAGGATGTACTTTTTAATTTTTTTACTTTGTCCACGTTGGCGCTGCTAGTAGTAGATCGGTCGTGTCTTGCTATTGCAGGATCAATACCCCCCACCGCCTCCCAAACCTCTCTCTGTCACGCTTTCACCCGCTGATATTGACCGGCAGTGCAAAACTGAATCGAGAGACTCTTAACAAAGCCTTCTGTGGCATTGACTGGGCAGCAAGTACGATATGCACTAATATTACTAAGAGCCAAGGACCAGCCCAACACTGGAAAGAATCAGCACAGGGAACAGATTCAGACCGGTTCTGCAGGACTGCAGATTTTATGCCTGTAGGAGCCCTTTGATAATAGTTTCAAACTCTTTCTGTCTGATCTCACAGTCCTCGATTAGCACTAATCTTGGACCGCATTAACATGAAGGCAGTTACTGGAATCAGTGCTAATCAGGGCCGTGACGCTAACGCTGAGCTGTTCATCTGTTCTTCCCAGATGATGGTTTATCAAAAGCTCCCTGGTGTTCAGATTCCTATTACAGATTAGCCAGCCTCCCTGCTCCTCAATGTTAAATCAAGGTGATTGGTCACCTAATGAGGGGCACAGCTGGCATGGGTATAAAAGTGTGATGCTGTGTTTCCATCTCCACTGTGAACCTGGGCTGGAAAACTGCACGACTCCCAGTCTGTTCCAGTATCCAATCACGCAACTCCCAGGCTGCAATGCAGTACTGCTGGAAGGTTTCAGTTTTTTTTAAATGCTTGTCAGTGTTGATGCAATGCGTATAAAAGCTCCATGAATGCAGATGAGCCTGGCTCTTTTGCATAGCAGTTAAGGCACTCGCTTGCAATGTGCGAGGTTGCGTGTTACATTCAAATGCGACATGCTGTTAAGTGTGTAAAGTCATTAGCCAGCGGCTGGTAAGATGCTATTTCTCCTAGCCACAGATTTTGCAGCTTCGGCAAACTGGCCAACTTAATCTGTTATCAGTTCTGCTTCAGTAAACCACAGAGGGGCTGCAAGGGGGCTCACTGTGCTGCTGAGCACTGTTTAAATTCGCACAGACCTGCTCCCAAGAGGCTGGGGGCGAACCGTCTGCCCTGCACATCCCAAGCACGCATCTTAACCGCTGTGCGAAAGAGCCAGGCTCGTCTGCATTCGTGCATATAGAGCTACACCTGTGTTAAAAGGTGCTCTCGTGATAACAATTTGCTCTGCACCTCCAGGCTTGGCTAGTGCTCCTTTACCAGCAGTTTCCGTGTTCAAAACATCTTCTAACGTGCTGCCATGCTGAGTCCCCACATGGCTTTTGACACAGTGCTGTTAGTCATCTTCATTATGAGCATTCTGCATTTACACCCCCCACCCCTTCCTATTGACACACTTCCATCTGCCCAGGATCAAAAGATATTCTGCATACCAGCCCCATCTGTCCAGTCTGTGGATCAATGCGAATTCCTACTGGGAACAGGGGGGAGACTGGAGTAGCTGGGGGCTCCTCTGTGACCAACAGCAGGCTCCACAGCCTCTGATGAGCTCTCACCAGGAGCGAGGGTAGAAGAGGGGCTCCAGAGAGAAAATACCCCCTCCCAGACCAGATGGGAAAGAGAGAGAGAAGGGGAGAGTGAGGGGAGGCTGACGTTGATGAGATATACTAGGGAGATGAGACAGTAGCCGGAAGGGAAGGACAGAAAGAGAGAGATCTATATTCCTGTGCTGAGCTCACAGCTCCAGCTCTTTCTTGGAATGCAGGAGAATGTCAGGGAGATGGAGCAGGGAGGAGGGGAGGTGAGGATTAGTTTACTTGTGCCTGCAATAAGAGCACAGCAACGACACATCCCCCAGCATGACGTCCTCAGAGTTTGGGTTTACTGTGAGCCAGTTCTTCATCAGTAATTCAATATTTTCAATCCTGAGTTGTATTTTCACAGCAATTCATTAATTAACATAAAAAAAAAAAAATCCCACATGAGTATTTCAAATTTAGCAGTCATTAGAAAAAGCTCTCTCTTCTGTGCCACCTCAATACTGAGCCCGTGCTGGGACAGCGTCATTCAAGAGGCCTCCCAAATTGTCCCTCGGCCCCTCCTCCATCTCTTCATATTGATGTCAGCAGGCAGCTCTGCTTATATCAGACAGGGGCTCTTTAATATGACACTGCCAAGGACATGTGTCCCTGCCGGTGCACCTGTATGGTTTGGTATGCGGTATTCGTGTCACTCTTAACACTGTGCTTGTTCTTACATAATTACAAACAATCTGGACTAGATTCTGCTCCAGTGTAAACTGTGCAACACGCCAACGTTACATCAAACTGCTCCAGGTTAACATAACCCACGGCTGGAACATTTCTAGCGTTACTAAGCACAGTAATGCGAGACGATTACAACGACACCATCGAACATTGAACCAGGTGTCCGATTTGGACATGAAATTGATATTTAGAGTGTTTCGTTGTTGTTGTTTTAGTTGGGGTGAGCCATTAAACCCTGCCGCCTTACTTTTCAGACGTGCGTTTGCAACACTGAGCGTGCTCTCGGGTCACAACGCAGCTCACTTTATAAACAACAGGCCCTCCAGTACAGCACTGGGATCAATGTAATTAACACTGCAGGGGTGATGTCACGCTGTCTACCTAGCAACAGAGAGGGAGAGAGAGATAGAGAGGGAGGGAGAGTGTCTAGGACCCAGGTGCAGTGGGTCAGAGGTCAGAGGTCAGTGGTGTGGTGACTGTCCATTACATGGCAGTAAATATATGTACAGTGTATGAAACATTAGCTGGCACTATGAAACGAAATAGTAAATAGCATTTAGCATTATGTTAATACTTTGTATTCCTTGTAACTGTCTTTCAATACAGTTTCATATCACTAGCAAACAGGTGTGATTAATCAATTGAACCAGCCCCTAGTTGTAACCAACATGATTATCTTTTGGTCTTGAAGTCATCAAAACACACAACAAATGGAAAGGCTCAAGTATCTAATTACTTGCCGCTGTAAACGATGCGATATTTTCTCAGGTTTTCTCTACTCTGAAGGTTGTTGCCTCTTCACACACTCCATGTGTCCTGTGGTTTGAAATCCTGTTTGAACCATTCCAATAACACACAAGCAGCTTCATGAAACAGCAGTGCTGCCCTCTGCAGGGAGCCAGTATATTTGAAGAATTAAAGACACGTGAGACACTTTGAACACAGGCAGTGCAGTTGCAGTTTGATTGAGTGCATCGCTCACAACGTGAATATCCAGGCAACTTGATATCATGACATCATTCATAACACATTATACAGCCACACCGGTCAAACCATATCTGCGTCATACAGGTGGTTGAGTTCTGATAATCACAAATCAACAGCACAGCTCCTGGTGCAGTATTTCTTACTGCACATGCCCAAGTAAATCATTAGCAAGCTCTAAAATTAGAGGCATTATTTTAGAGGATAGTGCACATGGTTTATTGATTTCCAGTTGTAAAAGTGTGAGCATCACTAACTGGGTGGGAGGGATGAGGCATGAAGCATGAAGCAAAGCCCACCCCCCCACACACGCACACGCACACGCACACGCACACGCTGCAAGACTGACACTTGTCCTATCAAGACCTATCGCTCCTCCTGTTACTCCCTCAGCAGCTGAACTCCCCGCCTATTGCAGCGAGGATGGCTGGGCTATAGACGGTTCTCATACCTTCAGAAAACACGTTTTTTTGGCAAATTGTTTTTAACAGAGTCCAGGCTGTAGGACAACCCGTTTGTCTCACAGAAATGATATTGACTCTGATGGGGTTGGTGGGGTGGTGGGCTGGTTCTTCTCCCAGTTTCATCCCCAGTGACCAGTGCTGATTCTCCGGTACCTCTCTCCTGCTCCATTTCTTCCTCTCTTCCTTTCCGACCCTCTCCCTCAGTCTCTACCCCTCCTCTATCTCTCCTTCAATCAATCATACACGGTTTAAAGCAAAGCCTTATAACCTCATCATAATTCATGCAATGCCTGAGGTCTCTGTCCCACCATCCCTCTATCTCTCTTTATTCCTCTCCTCTCTCTCTCTCTCCCTGATCTCCTGTCTCCCCCGCGTTCCCTCCCTCCCTCTCTCAGGGGGCGCTGGCGTTCATCTTCTCCAGGCAGCTCTCCCAGAAGCTGACGAGACGGTTGTCCTTGTTGGCGCAGAAGTCGGTGAAGTCCCTGAGCAGCCGGTCGGCCAGCCTCTCGTCTCCGGTGGCCCCGGAGCGCCAGGTCTTGGTCAGCATGGTGTTGTACGCCCAGTTGTAGCCGATCTTCTCCTCTCCGAACAGGCTCTGGTTGGAGGAGCTGGTGGAGTTGCGTCTGCGCCTCTGTTGCCCTGTGTTGTACTTCCTCTTGGAGTAGGGCAGCTGCAGGAACACGGTGCCTGGGGAGCAAAACAACAAACACACAAACAAGCACGCTCAGGAGTTAGAGGGGCAATCTCACTGCCCTAATCCCATACCAGACACTCAGAGTTAGAGGTGCAATCTCACTGCCCTAATCCCATACCAGACACTCAGAGGTAGAGGTGCAATCTCACTGCCCTAATCCCATACCAGACACTCGGAGTTAGAGGTGCAATCTCACTGCCCTAATCCCATACCAGACACTCAGAGTTACAGGTGCAAACTCACTGCCCTAATCCCATACCAGACACTCTGAGTTAGAGGTGCAATCTCACTGCCCTAATCCCATACCAGACACTCAGAGTTAGAGGTGCAATCGTACAAGTTGCTGGCAGGGGTTGCGCACTGCTCTGGGCTCACCTGTCACATGGATGTACTGAGGCTTGTTCTCAGAGGGGAAGTTGAAAGCAGAAGCCGAGAACTTGTCCTGCACAAAACCGAATCTGCAACCAAACAATTCCTGATTATAAAACACAGCAGGGTCTGTGTTCATAGCAAATTCTACTGGCGTTCAGACAGACACAAGGGTCAGCAGTCCTCCCTCCTTTAGTGGGACTCAATGCTGTCGGTTTCAACAGAGATTCATCGTCGCGATCGGCAGTGTGGACACCGAGACAGTGTGGACAGTGTGGCTCACTGCTCGCTGGCAATCCATCAGACAGAAGCTAAGAAAAGCTGTATTACCTGTAGAGAATAGCCTCTTGGAAAAGCTGCATTCTGTCCCAGTATGTTTCAGGTTCGAATCCTGCAATCACAAGAGGCAGACGTGAACAATCTAAACTCAAGATACACATTTGTTAGTTCTTTCAGTTTTTTAAGAAGCTGACAAGTATGTCAAATATTTTTTTAATATGTTTTTTGGTCAATATGATTCAACAGCATGCTGTCTTTCTAATAGATTCCCCATTTATCAACAGCACACTCTCTTCACTAAATTGGTTAGATTTTGTTTTTCTCATCTGTTAAGGGAAGGAGCAGTAAATGACAGGAAGTTTGATTGAATTAAACTTGGGCAGCGCTCCCGTAAGCTCGGTATTTCTGAATGGGTAGCTGGAGCGGATCACAGCGATCAAACAGAGGACACCAAGTAGAGAGCTCTACTGATTATCCACACAGCACCCACCAGAGAGAGAGAGAGAGAGAGAGAGAGGCTGCACTATGCAGGCGGAGGGAGCAGTAACTCAGTCTTGATGCTTAGCAGCTCAGGCTGGCACGCTGCCTCTGCTACAGCTTGCTGGCACGATGCCCAGATCAGGTCTGCAACTCCCTTTTCTGTGACTCCTCATCCAGCCACGCCTTGCAGCACAGCCTCTCGCGCCCACAGCTCCCTTTTGATTGATCCAACCCTTCAGCAATTACTGGACTGAAAACAGCGTTGGGGTGTAGTGCTGAGGGGAGATGCCTTGAGGTGCAATGGGGGTCAATTCTGCACCAGTCGTAAGCAAACACGTGCAAGGGAATGAAAACACACTCCTGAGAAAATGTTGTGGAAGGGGAGGACTACGGTCTCCAAAGACTTGTATTCTTGTGGGATTTTGGGTTGGGGATATGTACAGTATAGAGGTGCGTCAGGATGACTAAATTAGAGTGGCAGGTTGAAGTTCCTAATGAACACACCAGACAGGAATCCCCATCAGAAGAGTTTCTTTGCACATAAAGCTCTTCCAGCCTGCTATCTTCTCTACATGTTTCAACGACACTGAAGGTGAATGAGAGCGCTGGACTGACCCTCGAACAGGTGCTCGCTGCCCTCCTTGACCAGGCAGCCGATGGCGAGGGGGATGAAGAGCTGGGCGCGCAGCGGGTCCCCGTACAGGTAGCTGGGCAGCGCGAAGGGCACCTCGAGGACCGGGACCAGCAAGAATCCGCAAGAGGTGGCCTTCCGGTGCCAGCCTTGGACCTGCGCGTGGGAGAGAGAGAGAGAGAGAGAGAGCAGGAGAGGAGGCACAGCACACAGGCCAAGGAGAACTTGACCATTACACTGCTCTTAAATGCAACACAAATTCAGTGAAATGTTTGTTGGTAATTTCATTAGGAGTAAAATTTGTATCTCTGAATTTTGTATTTATTCCATGTTGCTGCTATTTTATTGTTGTGCAAAATAACTATTATATCAAAAAAGTATTTATATTGACAGTATCACACACAAAAAAAAAATAATCTCAAATTCCAGTTTAGTAAAATTACAAAAATGCTAATTTAACCAACTTTTATCAGCCAGCCTCCTGCAAACGTTAGGGATTGCATGTGATAATAATCCGGTACACTCCTGATTTCATACAAGCCTTATTCCCCTTTGAGCCAGCGTGTGATTACTCTGAGATCACGAGGCTCCTCTGTATGCCAGTGCGCTGGTCACACTGTGTGTTAGGCACTGCGGCTCTGGAGCGGACCCAGCCTCCTACCATCTCGAAGAGCACAGCTGCCGTGACGGCCATCCAGTGCAGCTTCACCTCGAAGGCAGCGCTCAGGGAGAAGTTCCCATGGTAGTAGCAGCTGCACCACTCCATGCGGTCGCTGCGGTTATTCACATCCACGTCCAGAGTCACGGTCTTCTGCTCCGGCACCGTGGCGGCTTGAGGTTCGAAGGGGAAGAAGCAGCCAAAAGGGGAAGCAAGTTAACGGGATGCTTTGTACCACCATTTTCCCCCAATATTGAATTTTCGTACCTGTTTCACATCCTGTCGCTTTTTTTCCAGCTCGGATATTATTCCAGCAATGATTCTGAAAAGACGCTTCAAGGATAAGGAAGCGAGGCGGGGGAGCCATATTAGCGTTGCACTGGCCTCAGTGGGACACTGGATCACCTATGAGTTTCAGTGCACAGTGCAGCGCTAATACGCTTCCCCACAATCTGCCTTGAGGAGTCTTTTCAGAAGCATGTGATGCTAGAATACACAGGAAGCGTGGCAAACAATGGTCTAAGAGACTATTGATAATAATAAAATAAAAAACAGACATGACACGATATTAAACAGGTAAAAAATACGATATCAGGAAAAGGTACTGTAGATGATGTAAAGTATGCACGTGCTCAATTTGAATGTTGCATTAGCTTACATTGTCCAGCAGTTCATAACACTGAGAACACAAATAAACACACGCTTAAGCACTTAAATATCTGTAACAAACACCAGGAGATGCTTGGGTACAGCGTCATGAGCTGCAGAGAATCTACAAGCCCATACCAACTCCACGGCAAGATGTCTGAAGTTAACGCATCGTTTTATATTTCAAAAGAACGGAACGACAGCGCCCCTGTTTTTGACCGTGTTAAGAATGACTGGAAGATGATGCAACATTCAAGGGTTCCTCTGCAAAGGATTTCCTGGAATCAATCATCAAGAGTAAATGTCTTCAGAGCAAAACCTCATTATGGAAATGCCATTGGCAGGCTGGCACTCCAGACCAGACAGATCTGTGTGTGTCTGAAATGAACAAGCAGCGAATTCACCTGCTGTACGAAACCCTGCGCAGGCTAAGTGCATCTCTGCTGTATTGAATACACTGTGTATTAATGTGTCTCAATTACATTGGGCAGTAGGAACAAGATCACCACTTTTTCTGTATTTAATAATAAATAAAATCTTTATACTTACAAATCCCATTGCCTGGAACTGTCTGAATAAACAGCAGAGGATGTTTTAAAGCATCGAAAAGACATTTCATTAAACATTTTCAACACCCAGTTGCAAACTAATTAGGACCAGAAGCCAATAATTGATCTGTACTGTGAGTTTGTCCACCTGTCTAAACACTGCACAGTGCATTCAGTGTCTCTCGGGTTGCTCTGGTAAAGATTTTACGGGATCTACAATGACATACCAAAATAAACGAACAATGCAAAAGCTTTTTTTTTTTCTGTGATGAATTTTTGCAAAGATGCCAACTCAATATACAAACATACCACTGGGGGTAACTATAGACTGTAGGTGGATTGACTGTATGCACTGTACAATCAGATACAAACATGATAATAATACAAATCAACAAGGAGAATTAGAGGATTCACAGAAACAGACCACAACACTACTAGAGAGTGACTCTGCACTCCTACAGTAAGCATGCAGGACTCCAGGGGGAGGGAGGATTAGGGTTTGATTTGCAGTGGGAGACTGTGGGGTGCTGTTCGTGGCGTTAGAGCCAACACACCTCCACTCAGCATGCAGGTCCACTTCACAGGCTGTCGCTGGGCTGCGGGGGGACCAGTCAGAGGCAAGAGAGAGGGCTGACGGGGTCACATGGAGATGAAGATGGTGATGCAATCGGGTTAGGAAAGCTGCACACTGACAAAGGCCAACAGGACACCGGGACACTGCAAAGGGGAACAAGCTCCTTCCCATCCTCCTGTAATGCTTGAAACGCAGAGACGGCACGTGAAAGACTTCTAGTCAAAACCACTGAATTAAGATGAACAGCTCTGGATGATGTAATGACTAGAACAGCGAAAGCACCCGGCTTCTGCTAGATATTGGATTCCGGAGTGCTGGCATGACGATTAGCTGGGGTACAACTGACTGAACCAGCGTGACGTTGGTTGCTATGGTGACGGTTACACATCTCCGAGGGGTGCAGAGATGCAAGTAGCGCCATGGCAACCGGTATCACGTGACGCTACGCCACTGCAAAATGATTTTGGAAAATCTAACAAGAATAAAAGAAATAGCAGTGCAGTGTTAAATCATGGCTGCAGCTCTGCATCGCGGTGTGGGAGGTGCGACAATGTTGCAAAGTGACTTTTGAGATGGAAATGGAATGTGCTGGAATCAGAGGTAACCCGAGAAGAATCTAATGGCATATATTCTCAAAGCCGTTACCACACAGGCTACTTCCACGAAACATTCACTCACATAATCTCAGGCATTTGTGTGCTTCTCATTGTGTAACATTAAAGTTGAATTAAAAAAAGGGGGTTTTATAAAATAGGAGTAAATATATATGGAAAAGACTGGAGTAAAAGGCTCTGAAAGTGTGACCCCCCCCCCCCTCCCACTGCGGACTGGTTTTCTTACAGAGTTACCTCCTGATGGGGTGTTTGTAGTTATGGGATATTGATCTGGCATGGGCTGCTTGTTAAACGGGCATGAAGTGTGAGGATGCTCTCTGTTAGTGCCAAGTTTGAGGGGTCTGATGATGTGTGTGTTCCTGCAGAGGAGAGACGGAGACACTGAGACTGCACGGACCTGCTCTAGAATATGACGGCAGAAACTGAGCAACGCACCCCAGAACAGGACGTGTGCACGGCACCCCATTCTCCTCTCCTACATGCACACGACCTCGACACTGACTAAACACAAAGCAAAGCGCTTTCTAAACTCACTGCGGTTAACGTTTTCAATTCTGTAAACATGTGGTAGGCATCAATGGCATATACACTGCATGCATATAGGAACTGCCTTGTTCCCCTTGAGATGATCCCTCCAGGGCATCAGGACCTGCGGGAGGTCGATGTATCGTTGGGATGGATTTGATTGGGTTGCTGCAGTGGCCATGGCAGCGCTTCAGAAGAGCAGGGGCTCAGCGGTAGTCATTAGTAAAGCTCTCTCACGCTGTTATTAGCAGGAGGAGGTCTGCTTCAATGGTAGCGATCAGCTCAATACCAATACAAATCTCTTTTTTTTTTTTTTTTTTTGCCCCTCGTAGGGCAGTGTCATGCAATGCACAGATAGGTGTAGAGGGCAGTATTGTTCAGTTGTTTGTCTTGTGCAAGTTCCCCACCCCCCTCCCTTTTTGTCTACAAGGAGAATACCAGGTCACTCAATGAACGGTTCCCATGTATTTCTTGCAGGTATTCTTAAGCAGATTCTGTGATATTTTTCCTCTTTGAAAACACACAGCTACCGAGTGTTTTCTGATCTGGATGAAACACTCTTGGCTGTTTTTCTGCTGGGCTTGGAACCGCGTCAATGTTAAAACAACACCTGGAGCATTTCAATACGACTACCAATCCAATAATCCATGCAGGATCATTTTCTAAACCGCACAGCATGAGAAAACTCATTCCCAGCTATCTGACACAAGGGGCAGATACAAGGCAGTGCCCTACTTTAGCTAACATGTAATCCTACAACACTGCAGTCTGGAAGATTCAAACCAGACAAATGGACTGAACTGCATCTCTCCCCACCCCACTTTGCAATATTGATTTCTTTTTCTTTAACCTGATCGCAGTCTGTGCAGAACCTCTTCAAATGATTTACTGGCACCATTCCCTTAAAGGTGCACTCACTTCAAAAAGACACTGTGTTCCTGCCTCTCTGTGTGCTGTGATTGGGGAGGAGAGGAAACGGAATTGAAGATGCAAGCAAGCACCCCTTTAAAAGGCCAGTCTGCTCTCTGCAAATCAGTTAACAGAAGCAGCTGTGGGGGATCTGCATTGCTCATTTGTTCACTTGTCTGAAAGCGTTCAGGTTTTTAAAAAATGCTTTTCAAGTGTGGAAATGCAACCAGACTGTACAAAACAGTGGTTGTGGGTCCGTGGAAGCAGGGATGGGAAACTCTTGACCTTCCAGAGCATTTCTCTGTTCCAGCTGTTATAAATTGTTTCATTGCAACAATTAACCCTCCAGCAAGGACCTGAAGCAGTTAACTAGGTAGAAAGACCCTCCATGAACTGACTTGCCCACCCCTGTTCTACACTAACTGCCTCCACCCAATCCATGCCCTCCTGACCCGACAATAACTGCACCTACATACACCATCTGTGCAGCTTGTCGAATTGAAACTGCAATTTGCATGTTTCATGTCTTCAAATCAATATATTGTGTTTTTTTTTTTTTTTAAATTAATTTTTTAAAAACATTTTTAGAAGGATCACCAGTGAAGCAGACGCTGCATTCAAAGAGTCAAACTGCCAAATGAACAACCGGATGTTGGTTTGTTTGTTTTGGACAGCGCTTTCCATGTGAGACCGTCCCCTTGCAGAGTAGCCCCCTCGCAGCCCCTTGCCGCCCGGGCCGTGCGTCTACCTAATAAAGCAGCTGCCTGGCTCCGTCCTCCGAAACTGCGGCTGAAGGAACTGTGCCTACTTGCATAGGACGCGGGCCGGCTGGGCAGCCACGGCAGGAAGAACACGGGGATTTCAGAGTGCAGCCTCTCCTCCAGAACAAAAGCCACCTCAAACCACTTCCTCTGGAACAGGGCGAAGTCCTCCATGGCAGCCGTGTACCAGATCGTGGACGGCTGGATCCCCTGGACTGCCGAAACACACAGCAGAGAGGAGAGTGAGAGCTGCATGCTGCACAGACCACACAGACTACAGGTGCACTGACAGCAAACCCAGAGCCAAGGGAAGGGATGGAAATAAGACTCCCACTGCATAGCAGTTTGATCCATTCCTGGTTTAATGAGACACACCTGAGCTTGTTACCTGTACGCTGTGGCTAATCAAGCTCATAATAGAACCTGGAATGTGCAACAGTCTTACTTCCATCCCTGACATAACAAACAAGACAACAAGGTGTAATGGTTTGGCATCTCAGCCCACTGCATTGCAGTTCGGTGTTGGGGATAACATTACTACAGATTCACTGGATGAGGGTCACGAGTGATTCGGATGCCTGACGTCAGCCCCCTTTGCTGCGGTACCTCTGTCTGGGTCTCTGTCCATGACGATCCTGTAGAAGTGGAATCCATACACAAACGTGCGCATGGCCTCGCCGGAGGCGTGCACGATCACCTGGTCATCCAGCATTTTCTACAAACAAAAACAAACACAAAAACTTCAGGTTTCTGTGCACTTTTTAATACCTGTTACATCGATAGCCAAGGCTTACATGCGCACTCTCACACTGTACCTGCATTATATCGATGGCCATGGCCTGTGTATGCACTCCTTCCACGTTGTTGACCAGCCAGTGCACCACCTCCGCACTGATGAAGCAATGGGCAGGGAGGCCCTTCTGCTCAGGGAGAAGCTGGACTCCAGTGCTGTAATGAGGCACAGCAGCTCAGTCAGTCGGGTCTGCAGCTCACACTGCAGTGCGTCACCAACTTTCAAACGAGTTCACAAACTGCATGGATGCACGATAGCGAGCACACTGGGACAAGTCTCGCGTTCAACTGTTAAACATTGTAATCATGAAGGAATAAAATATATGAAGTAAAGAAACAAGCATGAACATTGTTTTGTGAATTTAGATTACAAGACCTGCACCAGTAATTCACCTTTGAATATCGTAATGCAAAAAAGGTACTTATTCATGTGAACGATTATTTTTCTTTCTTCAGCAATCTTGGTTGAACTCAGAAGTTGGAGGCTTTCTGTTTCACTGCGCTCGGTGCCCTGACTTACGTTGGATGCTTCATGGCCTCCAAAATCTCAGCCAGCGTGGAAGAGGACGTCAGTGATCTGGAGACTCCAGAAGAGGGCTGAGCGCTGCAAGATACAACCAATCACATGAGAGGGCAGGCAGGCAGGCAGGCAGGCAGGGCTCCTCTCTCAACCATGAGAGGAGCAGCAAAGGGCTCGGGAGACAATGATATCTTCCTTTCAGAGAGTCCTGGGGGATACACAGAGGCATACACCTACACATACCCACTGACACACAGGCGTGTTATACAGAGCTGTCTTAAACACTCTTTTAGATGGCCCCTCAGGAGGTTGTTTTAAGCAGGTTATATAGGTGGCAATGCGGTGCTCTACAGGATCACAAATGTATTATATTGCATTGTTACAAAAAAAATGTGTCTCCCTATAGCAGCCCTAGATAATGCTGAACCTTCAGTTAGCTGCAGTTTGATAAACTAGTACCACCCCAGTGCCCTGCCCCTACCTGCCCTCTCCGGCGCTGGTCCAGGCTGCTCCCTGCTCCCCTGTGTTCTGGCAGTTCTGCGCACTCCCAGCCAAGCTGGATCTCTCCCCTGACTGGACCGCAGCGCCGCTCTCCGTTGCATTGCCTGCGGCCGCCGACTGATCCGCCAAGATCTGGGGAGAGGAACACAGCATTTCAACTGAACGGCCCCTTCATCATCACCATAGAGAAGGGGGCGATTCTCAGCACCTCTTCCTACTATACTGGCTTACATACTGGCTTATAGTCACAGTATCATTAGAATATGCAGGGCCAGAATCAACAACACTGGAAACCCCTTTATATCGGCAACCTTGTCTTTTGGTTTGAAGCTTTTTCCAATCAAAGAAGCCTTAAATATCAAACAGTAAATGGAGGTGCAATAAAATCAGTAAATGCTCTAGAAAACTTGAATGCTAAAACAGTTTGCATAGAAGAAAGCCAAAACAAAGTAAAAATATTGTGCCTTAATAGCGAGGTTTCTCTGTATTGAGCAGCACACAGAGCACTGCGCAATTAGCAGCCAGTTAGCAAACTGTGTGTAACGATCCCCCGTACAAACAGTGTACTGTACCGCTTCAGATAAAAATGACTAGACGCCAGTCCTACAAGATGTATGAGAGTATCTCTCTCTCTCTCTCTCTCCCTCTGACTGACCTGGGGGTGGTAGATGGAGGTATTGCGAGGGCTGCGGACGAACTCCAGAAAGAACGCTCCGTCCTGACAGTGCACAGGGAGGCAACGGGGAGCAGCAGTGGCAGGAGAGGAGAGGAGAGGGGCGGGAGAGGGGAGAGGAGAGGGGAGGAGAGGGGAGAGGAGAGAGGAGAGGGGAGGGGAGGAGAGGGGCAGGAGAGGGGAGAGGAGAGGGGAGGAGAGGGGAGAGGAGAGGGAAAGGGGAGGAGAGGAGAGGGGAGAGGAGAGGGAAAGGGGAGGAGAGGGGAGAGGAAAGAGGCGCAAATCAAAAGAATCACCAGAGCATCACAACACCACAGAACGTGACACAACACAACCAGGAGACACAGCCCAGCAACCACCAGGGGCCCAGAGGACAGGCAGGCAGGGACACAGTATATAAATGCAGACAGAAAACACACCCGGTTTTATATATTAAAAACATTCATGGCAAAGCAGAGCCTTGGTTCTGAAAGCGCATGCAGCAAGTGCAAACAAAATCAATTGTAACAGTGTGTATAAAATGTCTCCGGACTTGTAGTGAGTAATGCAATGGGAGCTAGAGGCGACTTTAATCCTTGGATCACAGGACCAGGCAGGGATTTTTGCACCTAATTCACTACTGAACATGCAAAAACTAGGAAGGGCTCAACTGTTGAGGCAATGCCTAAAAAACGAACAAACACACAGGGGTTGTGGGGTCACAGTGTTAGGTTTGGAGGACAGGATTTCCTGCTCATACCTTCCTGGGGCTGTCCATGTAGGTGGGTGTCATGGCAACCCCCGCGGTGTCACTCAGCTGTGCAGAGCTCTTCGCTGACAGCATCGCTGCCTGATACTCCTCCAGGCTCCTAGACACAGAGACACAGAGAGCTGTACTGCAGCCCCAGCACTGCCCTGGCTCACTCTGAAACCTGCAGGGGCTCAAAGGGCTGAGGACCAGCCAGGGAGCAGCAGGATTGCTGCAGGAGCAATCCCAGTGCATTTAGGATCCAGGGAACGTGAATATGGGGACGCACACACACAAACACACACGCACAGACAGACACACACATGCACACACACTAGCTGGTGAAAGAACGTTTCTAGCTACTGATCTGGAGAGGGGGCGGGACAGATGCTCACTTCTGATTGGCCTCCATCTCCAGCAGTGCAGACAGCGCCGATGTGCCCTTCTTCCCTAGCGGCGGTCCGGGGGGCTCCGAGGGGTACGCAGCGATGGGACCCGTCACCTGCAGACCCTTGATAGCAGCCCCCTTCTGCAGACAGAGGAGAATACACTCACCCGCGACTCCAAACACACAAGCAGAGAACCATTTGAAATGTGGGACAATACGCAGCGTTATAAAGGAACGCTGAGCCAGGACTTCCATCTGCATTATGACATCACCTGGAACTACCTCACTCTGACCTGACTTCTTAATAGTTTCATCCCAGAAGTAACTTGCACCTCTTTTTGCAAGAGCAGTACAAAAGTGGAGCCTCATCATGCACACCTGGTTTGAGAGCAGCGGTGAAATTCATGACCAACACCACACGGCAAGCTCAATCTATGGTCTCTCTTTCGGCTTAGACTCCCTCTAGGGAGGTTTCTTTGGTACTGCATGCAGGCATGAGGTATTGTTATGAACACAGTAACTCTGGCTAAGGCTCAATACCCTTTGGTACTGCATTACCCGATAAAGAGCGCCCTCATCTCCCTCTCCCTTCTCTCCCATCTTCTCTCCCCCCTCCCCTCACTCACGCGGATCATCCTGTCGGATCGGTGGCGGCGGCGGATTCTGTTCAGCCCCTCGATGAATCGGATGAAGCCGTCCAGCAGCTGCCACTCCTCGTCGTCGCTGCGCGGGCGCTCCCCGTAGATGTCGCAGCGGGCCTCTCCCTCCATGATGCGCTTCGTGGCCGTGATGCAGGCGGGCAGCAGCAGGAACCTCGTGCGCCAGAACTTCAGGGAGTCGATGAGGCTGCGGAGCGAACCACAGGACACGGCTCACACAGGGACACAGGACACGGCTCACACAGGGACACAGGACACGGCTCACACAGGGACACAGGACACGGCTCACACAGGGACACAGGACACGGCTCACACAGGGACACAGGACACGGCTCACACAGGGACACAGGACACGGCTCACACAGGGACACAGCTGAGGGATTGCAGACTAGAGGCAAACCTGCTGTATTAACAACCCCCCCATCAGTCTTTATTCTGTTATATCCCACGGACCACCTGACTCCACCTGATTGTGAACAAAACACAATCCATATACACATTACCCTTGTCTGTCTGCCTCCCTGTCTCATACTCTCCCACTCTCCGTACCTCCCCCTCATTCTCCATCTCCCCCTCCTGCCCACCTGAAGTCCTCAGAGCCAGATGAGCAGATGTACTGGTCCAGGTAGTTCCACTTGTACTCCTCCAGCCTCTCGTGAGAGAACTCCACCCAGCAGGGCAGGAACTCTGCGTTGGAGTGCGAGGGGCACAGGCTGTAGCTGTACTGAATCTGAGCCGACTCGCAAGGGTACCTGGGAAGGGGGAGAGAGAGAGAGAGAGAGAGGAGCGACAAGGCATTACACTGCTTTACAATCCCTTAAAAACCTGCACGCAAGTGAAAACATTTGTGTGGCTGCAGACTCGATCAGACAAACTGTTCAGCTAATGCCTTCATCAGTGCTACTCAAGCACCGTTGTCCAGCAAAGCGAGTATACGACTGCCCCCCTGACTTGACTTGCAGTTTTACATGTATAATGCTGTGCTGTATATTCCCTGTCCTCTATTAGCGAAGCTGCTCAGCGCTGCTCAAGTCTGTGGCTCTCGTTACTACACAGGAGAAGAGGGCAGCTTTCTCTTTGTGTACCCCGAGGAGTGTCTGGTTATCGGCTCCTTTTGATGGGGTGTCTGGGCTCAGCACTCACTTGGGCAGGTATCTGGTGACAGTGATGATCTTGTCCTTCAGGCACACCTTGTGGAAGGTCCGGCCCATGCTCAGCCAGTACTGGTCCTCCTCTTCCTCGGGCTTGTTACGGGACACCAGCCCTGCGGGGAGAACCGAGAGGAGTCACTATGCAGGACAGACGGGCCAGGGGGAGATGGAATACACAGGGCGCGTTCATGCAGCGCTTTCGACAAGTCAAACACTGCACCCTGGTGGAGTTTTCATTTTCATTCATTATTTTTGCAAAATATTTTCTTGTTGTTGCTGCTGTACAGAATATTACCCCATTCCTCCTTCTGGTGCGCAGTGCATGTTCCCTTTGGTCACATTGTGTTTAAATGTGTGTGTAAACCCCCCTGGGCTGGCTGTGACCAATCAAAGGAAAACAAAAAAAAGACTGCTTACAGTACTCAATATGAGACTGGAGAACTGCTGAGAGCACAGCTCCCCCTTGTGGATACTCGGCATAGGAGACACATACAGTGTATTTGCCTTGAGCGTCTCCTTGCTTATAACAGAAGGCTCGTAGAGTCTGGGTGAGGCGACCGATGCCATGAACTGGCATCTCATCCCATTGAATTGAATGGAGAGGCGAGGGTTGGATGTGAAGCACAAACCCTACGAGTCAAAGAGGAACGCAAGCTGTGCAGAGGAGAGGGCAGTGGGGGTCTTACGCTGATGTCATTAACTCATCAGCCCTAAGAGGACAGCCATTCCACCTTTCAGCTGCTCTCAGCTGGGCAGTGCTGGTTTTTGCTGTGTGATGCGGATTGTGATCTCCAGACCCCCCGTACCTCGGGTGTACAGCGGGCTGCTGCTGAGCGGGGGTCCCGCGGAGGGGGCTGCCTTCTTGTTCTTGGGCTGCACGATGATCTGGTACCCCTGCATGAGCCGCTGGCAGATAAACTCCTCAAACACCTGCTGGGCTGTCATCAGAGCCTCCTCCTCATCTCTCCTGCAGCACACACACCAGCGGGAAGCCCACTTATTTTGGGAGTATTATTCCTAATTATTGTGCTGACTTGCATACATATTTATTTATTTTTACATTGAAATATAAAGTGCATTGAAAATATAAAACAAATATAAAAGTATATAACATTTTGAAAACAGTGCAGTAGTGAAGGGCACTTAAATACAGGATGTTACAGCCAGCATGACACTACAGGGAATTATTCAAATGAGAGATTTATCCAGTGGTGTCGTTTTAAGGGAGCACTGAAAAAAATAAACAGCCCAAACTGCCCTATTGTGAATTGGCCATAATGCAGTAAAATATTTCAACAATGCTTTCTATATTTCCTGTCCTGTACCTACACAGTTTACAGTTTACTAGCAGCCTGCCGAAGCTACAAAAACAGAGCAGAAGCCTGGCTGCTTGCTTACGAAACACAGACTCCTTACCTGATGTGAAGAAAAATGCTTTCAAGAAGAAAACTCAACACTGTGCTTTGCCTTCCGCTTAGACATATCAAGGAGAGATCTGACACCAGGAACCTAATTTTTCAGTTGATCTTCTTATCAGCACAGGCCTCCTCTTACACTCTGCACCACGGTGTTTGCACATTTAGTTGTGCTGAGACAGGCTAATTCACATAGTGTTATCTTTGGGGTTTATTGTTAGCAGTGCAAGCGGTCCCATTGCATTCTGCTCTACGTTTGTTTGCAGTTGCCCCAGCTACTTTATCTGCCATTGTGACAGAGTGATAAGATACAAGTGTTAGTGAGAGAGGGGGCTGCAAATGGACTCACTGCCATCACACCCGGGAACTACACTGTATTTCAACACAAGTCAGGACAGGCTGGATCAGATTATACTGTTCATTTTTAAAAAAGAAAATATTGATCTTTCAAGGTTAACCTCAGTGTTTACTGCAGGGATGGGAAATCAGACTCCTCCTCCTGCATAGCGGTGTCACCCATTCCAGGTTTTACCAGGAGCTTGATTAGCCACACTGCGTATAGGTAACAAGCTCAGGTGTGTCTCATTAAACTCGTAGTATAACCAGGAATGGATCAAACTGCTATGCAATGGGAGTCCGATTTCCACGCCTGGAGCTGTACTGGTACTGCGATTCTATTTCTACAGGGTTGGGAGATGAAGCGCCCTGGCAGTCCACTAGGAGGCGCTCTCAGTGCCCCGATACAAACCTGTCGAGGTTGGACTCCGGGAGCAGATCGTAGCAGCCCTGGGTGTAGTCGTTCTGGAGGCTCTGTCTGTCCGGGAAGTAATCGGTGGTGAGGGGTAGACAGGCCGGTGTGGTCAGAGACTTCCAGTCTACCCCCACTGTGCAACAGAAACTGGGCACTACAGGGGGAGCAGACAGCATCAGAACTTCAGAGAGCCAGAGCACACAGCCAGGACAAACAGCCAGGGCACAGCGAGGAGAAGGGAGCAGGATCCAGGTGAGGGAGGGGGAGAGGGAGGGGGGCGTCCCAGGGAGGAAGCACGGGGTAGAGAGAATATATGATAATATAATCATAAGAAGACAGGATGGTGTGGGGAGGGTGGGGATTAAGATAAAAAGCAGAGGAGGGGAAGAGGAAGAGAGAAAGAGAGGGAGAGCGGTGTCATTAGTTTGTTTAATAAAAAAAACTACAGCATGCCATTCCAATTACGCGTGCATCCGAGTAAATTAACTTGCATTTCAGAATTGATTTTGTGCAATTAGCGAGAGACACTTTAAACCTCACGTAGGTCCACGGCATTCACAGCAGAGCAGCTGATTAGAGAAAGGGTGTGAAGATAAATGCATCTAGATCTATAAACAGAGAGACGCACACAATTTACAGCAACCGCTGCACGGTTACTGAACCAAGAAGATGAAGGAGCTGTAAAAGAAAATGATTGCAGTGATTTCGCAATTGCTGGAGTTAGAGATTCTAATCTGCTGAGCGCAGGCAAAAGGGTGACAGTAGGAAGGTCGTTGAGAAAGAGAAAGAGAAAAAGATATCGCCTCATCTTATGGGACGACACGGTGTGAGAAACAGGAGGGTCAGGTAAGAGCTGTGCGCTTCGTATCCCCGGCGTGCTTTCTGTAAACCGATAGGGAGTTTCTACAGAGTCCCCAGCATGCAGGGAGAACAGACTGCTGGAACACAGAGGAGTGGATTCTACAAAGAGATGCAGGACAGCCCCACTGGAGGACCCCAGAGACTCTGTTCTGTGGCCCGGATTTTCAGACAGACATACAGCAGGAAGACCACAATTGCAACAGCTAAAAAAGGCTTCCTGAGGCCCTGGCTATATCAGGGCTGACATCTCTGCTACTGCACAGCTCCTAATGCTGGGCTCTAAAGGGCTTCCAGTGAATCATTCAGCTTGTATAGACGAGAACGCTCTGATGCACAATAAATGAGGATAAAGAGACTATCTCATAATGCAATCACACAGGCTTAAAGAAGAGGTTCCGTCCTCTGCGATCGTATCTCCTTCAGTCATAAAGCAGCCGGGAAGCTAAGCCAGACTTTCATTTGCAGTGGCTGAGGGAGGTATGGCACAGCAAGGCATTGTATATGCAGATATTTCAAAGACTGCGCTAAAAAGGCATGCTCCAGTCCTCAAGAGCCATTCTTCACAGGCTACCAATGCAATCATGAACTATTAGTGGTTTACTATTATAGTGGTTTAATTGGTTCAGGTTATTTAGGGTATGGTTGGAACACATACCAGGACTAGAATAGCCCTTCCTGTGCACATCCTGATCTAATGATCTCAGATATATATTTTTTTAACAGCTTGACCCCCGTATGGCTCCTAGACTGGAACAGAGACCCCCACTCACTTGGGTCAGGGCTGCTGGACGTCGAGTCTTCGAAAGAGGATCCCCGGTTTACAGGCGTCCCTGCAGTGGAGAAAAAACAAATGTTCAAATGGCACGATTCCTCTGTGCTGTAAAATGTTCCAGCAGGGAACAGGCTGATCAAATCAGCCCCTTAGTCAAGAAGCACAAACCAAAAAACGTGTGCGCTACACTGTACAGGGTTTCTTATAAAGTTTTACAATAGAAGTTATTGAGATATTATTTTTAGTTTTCTATAGACAGTGCTTCACTGGCATTTAACTATTCGATAACGTTTAACAGTAAACTGCACATACTTTACCGTGGAAAGGTCCTTCGCTAATTCACTGTATTTCATGTAGGTCGGACAGTGAAATAAATACATTATTTGTTTTTGATTTTGAAGACATGCTGGTGTCCCTCTTTGCCCTGCTCAGGCCCCCTCTGCACCCTTCTCCACCCCACCTCGGACCCTCACCGGTGCTGTGGCTGCTGGCTGGGCTGCTGGTGAACTCGTCCATCCCTCCACATCCCGGGTACGGGCCGCTCTCCACCTGCTGACGAACGGCAGTGCGTCTAGACAGCAGCCGCGAGGGGTTTGAAAAACCAGAACGAGAGAGAAAAGCATCACCCAGCTACTGCTGGACTGTGTAATAACAGCAAGCAGCACACATCACAAAGCTTAACCTGACCTCATTATCCAGAAAATTAAAAATAAATGAATGAATAAATAAATAAATAAATAAATAAATAAATACATAAAGCCATCCTGAACCAGCATCCTCCTCTCTCCAGGGGGCGCCAGTGAGAGAAGGGGAGGGGAGTTTCTGGTCAGTATGGGGCGGGGCTAACCTGCCGGTGGCTTCGTGATAGGCCAGTTCCAGCAGCTCTGCGGAGGACTGGGTGGGGTCTCGCAGGTCGCTCCCCTGCAGCTCCGCCATGTTCTGCCGGGTCTGGTGATGGATCTGAATTGCCTCTCCGGAGGGGCCTGGAAACAAGCAGGCAGGGAGGCAGGGAGGCAGGGAAGGAGGCAGGGAGGCAGGCAGGGAGGTAGGGAAGGAGGGAAGTAGGGAAGGAGGCAGGGAAGCCAAACAGAAACATCAGGTCAGAGGGGAGCTTGCCTTCTTTTTACTGTCCAGGAGATGGCAGTATTTTTCTTTTGAAGTTGCAAAACACAATGCAGAGCTACAGTTATGTAACAAAGAGGATACACACACACACGCACGCACGCACAGTTCTTGTCTGCCTGCGATTGGGAGTAATTTTAAAAAAGGTGATGCTGCGTTCCTACAGCCCAAAGCAATTAACTGGTTTGTGTAACGAGAGTTTAGCCTACCTGCTGGAAAGGTGTGAATCCACTGGGTCAAGGTAATTCTGGGTTCTTAAAAGCCCAAAGCACTGAGCTGGTCTGTGTGTGGACAGTGCTGCTTACCCACTGGGAAGGTGTGCATCCACCTCCTCCGATTGGAGGTGAGCTTCATGGGCATGCGCGAGGGGGCGAAGGGGTTGATGAGGGCGCGCTGTGGGGTGTAGCCCCCCGGCCGCACGTGCAGCATGGACTCGGCACTGCCCACGTGGAACCGGCCCGGAGCGCTGGAGTCTCGAGTCTGAGCGTCCATCATCCTCTCCAGGATATCTGCAAGGGCACAGCGGCAATCAGAACCAGAACACAGTTTCTAGGGATCCCACAGCACCCGATGAACAGGAGCATGCCTTTTACCATCTAGAATACATGGTATCACCATGAAAGATAATGATAGGCAATGAAGAGAGATCCTTCTTAAGTCTTAACTCTTCTCACATCACATTCAATTGCTTTATAAGGATTACAGACTTAGCAATGCTACGTTATCATATACTCTAGTATGCTAAACATTTCAACAGAAAAAATTAAAATTCTAAGGTCCCAGACTAGGATATTCTTTAGTTTTTTTTGCTCCAGGGTAGAGGCAGATACACCAGCACATGTTTAAGGGTGTCCTTGGGGAGTTATAGACCATTAGTCACAATAAACACTAATACAGTTCGTTACAGTTCATTAAACACCAAAGCACCATCTTCAGCGTGTGTACAACACGTCAAACTAACTCCACTCTCCATGTCCTTTCCCTTATAAGAGTCTCCCATAGTAAAAGCACAGCAAAGTGTAATAAAACATAGCGAAAGCAAGGTAGAGCATAGGTAAGCACTGTAAAGAATAGTGAGGTATGGTACAGCATATTAATAAACATGGCAAACCAGGGTAAACTACGGTAAATGCATAGCATAACCATGGGAAAAACATGGGGGGAAAATGCACATTTACCTTAAAAATACCGTGGTACACTTTTATAGGGGTTCTGTCCTCTGCTAAGGAATAAATAATAATAATAATAATAATAATATGTCCGAGGATGCACTGCCTTGTAGTTCTGCTGGGGGTGCTCTCACCTCGTGTGCTGGTGTAGCCCAGCGAGCTGCTGACCTCATACTGGTGCTGGTGGAGCCGGGGGATGAGCAGGATGTTGGAGATCTTGCCCAGGCTGTCGTCGGAGGCCTGGCTGCGCACCTCCTCCAGGGGCAGGGGCTTGCCGGGCTGGGGGGGGCTGCTCGACACGTCACACGAGCTCGAGCTCTTCCGGGTGCTGGCCTCCCGATCACGCACCGTCCTGGACAAGCAGAGACACAGAGACAATGAGACAATGAGGCACAGAGACATTACACACACACAGACAGACAGAGACACAGACCCACCCGCACACACAGGGACACAGACACATCACACACACACACACACACACACACACACAGAAACACTGACACACAGGTACCTGAAGTTGGTGCTCCGCTGTGCTCGAGACGGGCCTGGCAGTCTGAACACCTGGGCGTCGTACGCATCGTAATCCACCTGGATAGGGAGGTTGTTCTCCGACTCCTTGGGAGCAGCGAGAGCTGAACAGGAGACAGCGGGTTACACTGGAGCAGCAGCAAAACAAACTCCCCACTAGTGAGACACACGCTTTATCACATGGGCCGTTCCCTTATAACAACGACGGAAAACATGCACGCTAATTCAGCATTATGCTCATGCTTTATCATGCCTTCACTATGCTTTACCATGCCTTCACTATGCTTTACCATGCCTTCACTATGCTTTATTACACTTTGCTACACTTCTACTATGGTAGACTTTTAAAAGGGTTACAGAATGCGTTTAAAAAAACACAAGGACTCTTTACAATGTCTACATGCACTGTTGCTTCACCAGTTATCACACAAGAATGTTTATCCATAAGCCACAGACCACTGCTCACCCTGGTCTTTGCCATTTTTGCCTTTTTCAACTGGGACCTTAAATCAGATAACAGAACACAAAGAGGAATTACAAACAGAAACAGACATCTACAATACAGTATAGGGTTCTGTACGACTTCCACCCTATAACAGGTGAGAGCTCACTGTAGGCTTACCAGCCGCTCTGACCTGCAGTGGGTGAAAATCAGCTTGCAAGCGTACAGAATGCCACACAGGTCCATTACTGTCCTAGATTACTTTCTGATACACATGGATTCCAGATGGCTGTATCGCATCAATATCAGGGTTTACTACAAGCTGTATTCTACACAACTATCAGTGGTGTTCCAATATGACCCGCAGTGTTTGTTGAAGTATCTAACAGTATAGCTCAGTCTCCACTGAGCCTGTATGTAAAGCATGGAGACCACAGTGATGAAAGGCAAAGTGGTGCCAGTGAATACAAACCCCTACCTTCTTTCCAGCCAGCTTGATTCTCGGGGTGAAGTAGTTACAAGACTGCTGGCTCTTCGACGTGTAGAAACTGAAAAACAGGAAAGCCACAAAGAATACCTTGAATATAACTGGAGAAAAGATTGCATATAGACTGTACAGCCTGACTGCATGAAGCAGATAGACAGATAGACAGACAGACAGACAGACAGACAGACAGACAGACAGACAGACAGATAGATAGATAGAGATTTAAACATCTGGAATACTTAAATACACTCCCGTTCAGACTAATCTAACAGAACGTTATGCAACAAAAGCAGCAGGGCTGGGAAATGGCCTTCTGAGAAGGTACAGCTTGAGCCGGTTCAGGAGTGTGCTCTAGCTGTGTGCAAGCTGCTCCCCAACCTGTGGTTTATCCAGTGAGGCAGATTGTAGTCGTCTCCCAGGCGCGAGTCTCCGGGAACAGTGCGGTTGTGTAGCTTCAGAAACAAGGAGGATACATATATCATAGTGTGCAGGTCTTCAGAAATATGATGCAATGATGCATTTCTTATACCACATATTTATATAGTGTCTGTAATACTGAGCATTTCTTCAGAACTACAATTCTTCCCTAAGACTTCACTGAAACAATAAGACTCAATCAACGGGGTCTAGTCAATTGATCTGAGCAGTGGTGGATCTTAATACCACCACCGTTTAAATATTAAAAATCAGATACAAACCTCAGGGATGGAAATAAAGACTCCCACTGCACAGCAGTTTGATCCACTCCTGGTTTTGCTTTGAGTTTAATAAGACACACCTGAGCTTGTTACCTGTACACACAGGGCTAATCAAGCTCATAGCTCTGACTCTCGGTTCACGTACCTTGAAGAGTGGGACTGCATGCAGAGGTTGCTCCCCCATGCAGACCAGGTCGACGCCGATCCCTGAAACACAGCGGATACTGAATGATTGGCTGACTGGTTTGACACCTCTGGCAGTATTTTCACAGGGTTATAATGAGTGGCATGGGTGTCAATGGGTTTCAATGGATGGTATGGGTTTCAATGGGTGGCAGTGGGTTTCAATGGGTTTCAATGGGTTCCAATGGGTGGCAATGGTTTCCAGTGGGTTTCAATGGTTTCCAGTGGGTGGTATGGGTTTCAATGGGTTCCAATGGGTTTCAATGGGTGGGTTTCAATGGGTGTCAATGGGTGGTATGGGTGTCAATGGGTTTCAATGGGTGGGTTTCAATGGGTTCCAATGGGTTTCAATGGGTGTCAATGGCACAGTGTCTCACCGTTGTCGATCATGCGCTGCTTGGTGAGGATCATGAGGAGCCGGTCCACCTCGAACACGCCCACCCCAGGCGTGATCACCACAGACATCTGGCCAGTGCGGTCGAAGTTCCGGTTGATGTAATGCTTATCAAACACTGAGAAACAAAAGTCGCACAATGAAAATGGTCTTGAAAAACTCAGCCATGCAACAAGAGTAAGGAGAGCTTTCCTACTGGTTACTCACCGTTAAAGGAGAGGTTGATGGCCTCCAAGTAGTTTCCTTCTGCTGCAGTGGAGTTGTGTCCGCTGGGAAAGCCACCTAGAGACAATCAACACTGACCTTCAGACTCATAGAGGGATGCAATGTGCTCAAAATCTGAATATCAAGCGAAATCTTCCATCAAGCCTTTGCAAAACTATTTATACCATTCTCCTTGTGAAACCAAGTCACGGCCTTTAAAAATGACATCAACAAAAGTTGTTGATATATATATATATATATATATATATATATATATATATATATATATATATATACTGTATATATTTTTTACTTACAATTTGACAAATCAAAAATTATCCCAAATGCTATTTTTTTTATTTATTTATTTATTTTTTTTACAAAATGTTAAATGTTCCTCCGTTATTTATTTGATCAAATTGGTCTCTGAATGCCCTTACCTGCTACCTTGAGTCGCACCAGTACTGGGTACTGGATAAACAGCTTTTTAATGGTCACTAGCAGCGTTGTCCACTCCTCCCGTCTCTCGTTCTGAGCCACAACCCTGAAATGAGCAACGAGAAGTTCACTGGAAACAGTCGTGCGCCACGCTTCTCTCTCAGATTGCACTGCAGTAGAATATGGCAAACACTGTATGCGAGTGCAGAGCTAGATTATCAGAGCGGTCACCTGTAAAAATCCTCATAGAATCTGCCTTCATGATCCTGCCGAATGGAGGAGCGATGGGCCTCAGGGAACTCCTCTTGAAAAGAGAATAAAAAGAGAGAACGCATCGCCAAGGTCAACAGCATCCGGAACCTCAAACACTCAGGGAATGGACAAAATCAGAGACAGGGAACCGCGTCTCCTGCTCTCTTTCACTTCCTGCTCTCTTTCGGTCTAAAAACAAGCATCAAATCAGACGCGGCTTCATCTTTTAAAACTACATCGTGAGGTACAGTACTGCAGCAGTGCCCAGAGCAGGCGCTGTTCAAGCAGCTGGAGCAGCTCAGCGGTGAATTCACCTCACCTGTGGTCTTTGCTTCATAGAAGGTCCTGGAGAAAAGGACCACCGTCACTTCATGGCTGCAGTTCTTATCCTGGCAAGGCGAGACACCAACACGGTCATCAAGAGCAGTGACCAACTATATACAGATATATCATGACGGGCCATCCATGCTTACCTTCCACTTAGCAAACAGGTCTGACAGGAAGCCATTGACAGCTTTTTCAAAATACAGATCGCCTAAAAACACACAAACAAACCTGGTTTCATGCATTTTTCAAATCACTCCAATACCCGTCACATTCACCCTCCATAACTACTAAACGCTCAGGGTGGGTTTCACAGACCCTGATCAGCACTGTTTCTGAACTGCTAAGGTTACATTAGGAAGTCCAAGATTAGGGCTGTGAAACCAGCCGTTAATACTGAGCGCTACATTTAGAAATGCTCCAAATAAACGCATTAAGTTCAAGCACAAAGGTCTTTTTCACGGTCTGAAATGTAAGACCTTGAAAAAGTCCTCTCGTCGAGTCACTGAACTCATCAAGTTTCCCGTAGCCCCGCTTCAGTTCCTGGTGGCCCCAGAGCCCTCATACCGTAGATGTCGAAGTCCCACATCTCACAGCTCATCTGGATGAAGATATAGACCATGGCTGAGGTGGAGCGGAACACAACCTGGAACAAGAGAGGGCGACGCGTGACGCTGTTACTGTGAGAAACCCTGATCGCAAGGAGCGCACAGCACTGAGCTGAATGTGCACCGGATCTGGCTGTCAGGGAGTTATTTTTAAATCTGTTTTTACACAAGGACAAACTTTTCAAGACTTTTACTCCAAACTGTAAATGACTCCAGGTTTCCCCCCCAAAACTTCAATTAAAAATACTTTGTTTCTAGTTTTGTAACAGATTGTTACTTTTTGTAGTAAAAGGCTTTGGAAAGCAGCCCCTTAATCAAACATCAAATGTCAATAATATTGTTTACAGGACAAAACACATTTTACTCCTTGCTATGTAATTGTACTGGCATCAGTCACACTCCACTGCCTGTTAAAAGCTGGAAGGCACGGTTCATTAGTCCCTCTTACCCTGGTCTCTTCACTTATGTAGCCACATGTCACCTTTTCACCTTTCACCCACAACTCGCTAGCTTGCGCTCTGGACAAAAAAACAAAAAAAAAACAACACTTTAGTAAAACAGATGAACAAAAAAACCGTCATTCGTAACAGCATCAGAAAAACAAGCATACCTGATTCCAGCAAACTCCACTTTCTGTGTGATGTAGGCACACGTGCTGACCTGAAACGTGAAATTATATTTAAAAAAAACACCAAAAAAAAAAAACACTTTATGAAATCATTCAATAAAGAGTTTTAACCTCATACACAAAACAAAGATCCTCAAAGGTTTACTTCCAGAACTGGAGTCGCTGGTATCCCCCTTGCAGAGGTGGGACTGCGAGAGGGCTGAGTTTTACTGGATTGATTTGAAATATTGGATGTGTCTTCGTAATGCAGAGTTAATTATATATTTCAAGTAAAAATTGGAGGTCCCACTGAGATTTGGGAGCCCCTGTGCACCCGGCAGGAGAGAAAGCTTACCAGGCTCTGCTTTAGGCGCCACATGTCTCCTCTGCCGATGTACTGGTCTTTAAAGGTCAGCTCCACGAGGTCAAGGGTCACATCCTGGGAAACACAGAATAAGGGGAAATGTAGCACTGCACCACTGCCATTTAATAGAGTGTTTGTGAAAGCGGAGTGAAAGACTGAGGAGACCCACGTACTGCATTAGTGAGCAGCTCACTGAGCCAAGCTGGTAGTCCATATATTACTAGCCTGGTCACCCCCCTCCCATTATTGCACAGCCCGCACCACAAATCTATTAGCGGCGATTTCAGATTATCTAAAAGCAAGCACGACTACTAAGGTCTAGCTAATACTGTCATAAAATACCCATCACATTCTGAATGTTCCAGTTTATTCTGTTGTCAGATTTGGGTATGCGAGAACAACGGACCTCTGGATGAACTCCGTTAACATAGACATCCTGATACGGTCTTAGTTTGAACGCCTGGGCCACGGTCTGGTCAACGCTGATGGTCTCTGAAAGCAAACAGCGCACAGTTACAACACGTCATTTACAAAGGCAAACGCTGAAACACAAGTAAACACAGCAGCTGTGCCGCTACCTTTCTGAAGATCTTCCTTGAGAGACTTTACTTGCAGCAAGAGCGGACTAAAAAACAAGAGAGATCAGATCATATACTTGTACTCATTTATTCATGTATTTATAAAAAAATAAAAAAATGATAACATATTGAACAAATAGAGCTACACTGAAGCGCATCTGCAGTATATCCCCCCCCTGGAGCCATTTTAACTGATGAACAATTTTCCCTTATAAGAAAGTTTCCCACAGTAAAAGCATAGCACAGTGAAAGCATGGTAAAGGTAAGCCTCGTAAAGACTAGTGGGGAATGGGAAACATATTAATAAACATGGCAAACCCGGGAAAACTAGTGTGGCTCTGCTGTGGACTCGTTCGATTAACACTATTCTAGACGCAGTCCCTGTACCTGTATTCATCGTTGGGATGTGCGATCTCAACAATATCCCCAAGCTTGACCTGAGGAAACACCTTGGGGTTCATCATCAACTCGTCATCTAAACACACAGAAGAAACAGGCTGTGTAAGAAACACACATACTGTACCCTCCCCGCCAAGGCCAGAAAATCACACATTACAGCGACACACAGAGCCAGACACAGGGCTCCAATGTGCGAGTAAAACTGCCTAAAATCAGGGGTGCAAACAAGACTCCTGTTGCATGGCAGTTTCACCCATTCCAGGTTTCAATGCAGGTGTGTCAGATTAAACTGGGAGTAAATCCAGGAATGGACCACACTGCTGTGCAACGGGAGTCTTGTTTGCATCCCTGTCAATGTTTTCTAATCTAATGAAGCTGTAGCCTTGGGTATCTTCAGTTTGACAGAAGCGGGACAGGGGGGTGCATGACCTACCGCTGCCTCCGAACCCCTTCTTGTGAATCACGAGCTTGTAAACCTTGTTGGTCCGCATGGCGATGGGCACGTGAAGACGATCCCAGGAGTGAGGATTGTACCGAGGGGGGGGGGGGGGGGGGGCACTTCAGTTCATGCAAGATCAGCCGCCTGCAACAAAAAGAAACCAAAACAAAAACGTTTAGGACCTGACCTGTCACACGCAGCTTTAACAGAAAACACAGAGGAAAGAGCACAAGATTACACTTGAATCATGTGCAAATACACGCGGCTGAAACAGTGCACCTGAGATACTTTTAAACGGGCAATACTTCAGCAGCTTCAGTGCAAGGCGGACATCACACGTTTTTTAAGAGGCTCTCAATATCACGCACACAGAAATGCACCAGAGATATCTTAGCAATTTACTCAGGGCTGCATTTTCCACTTTTACTAATCTGTTTTGAAAATAGGTCAGGGTTTTTTATTGCAATTCCACAATTACTATTATTATTACTATTATTATTATTATTATTATTATTATTATTACTATTATTATTAGCTGTGGAACATTTGACAGCTGTCAGTCCCAGACAATAACAGTCATTACATTACAAAATCGTTGAAAACATGCCATGCCAAGTTACGTTAAAGTACCGTGAGCTATACAGAATTGTTATTTATAACATTGTATTGTTCGCTCTGTTTACCTGCGTGAGTATAATGCAGGGCTCGAGGTCGGAGCGCTTCACTTTTCAGAAATGTCGCTTGCCATCCATCGCTGATTTGATTTTATTCCGACTGGTTTCTGTTGATTTTATATTTTTATTTCACTGTACCCTCGATTTTTGCCTCCACTCTTTTTTCCAGGCTGGGGCTGCTGTCACACAGCCGGTGTTACATAGTTTTTCTTCCGATCTGAAACAACGGAACTCAATAGCAGTACAACACACACTTGTGACCGGGGTGAACCCAAAGCAGAAGTAATTTTAAGTATTTGAAAGCCGTTAAAAAGAACAGTACGGACACATTAAAATGTTTACTGCGGTCGCTGCACATGGCAAGGATCACGCATTTTTCGTGACTTTTTTGGTGTCACTTTAGACAGTCTCACTCTCACCCCAAAATAAATTAAAATGACCATGCGTTTGAGCAGAATATTCCCGCATCTCACTCACTTGGAAGTTCAGACCGCGTCTTGACTGAAGTGTCCCATTAAAATGTCATTTTTGAGGGTTAGGGAAACAGAAATAAAGAGCGATCTTCGTTCTTTTCACGCTGTTTTTTTATTCTGATAACATTAGTAACAGAAAACATATACAGCACTAACACGGGTTAAAAACATTGTGTGTGTTTTTTGTTAACTAATGGGTCAAAGAAAGTTTCATGCATGTCATCCATTAAAATAGACGTTACATTTCAGGTACTGCTATTGTACGACACCTGAAATATATCAAAATATTAATTTAGCCAATGATCTTCTAAGAACGATCTCCGTGAACGCACCCATTGGCTAAACCGGTCAGACTCTGCACAGAATCTGCGCAGAATTATCTCAGTCAGCGCACCCTGAATGTTATCTGGGCGTGGCTGTCTGTGGGTGTCCGACTGGGAATTGAAGGCGAATGGCAAATACTTTGCAGCGATTGGTGAACTATATTGTGACATCATGAAGACATCAGCCAATAACACACTGCATGCTGCTGAAGAAGTCATTTAGATCGGGATTAGAATTAGGAGGGGTGTGTTCTGTGCACGGGATTACATTGTAATTGTAGCGCCGCTATTCACTCTGCGCTTTTAAAGAAAGCTATACTATCTCAAGGGTTGTGCATGCTGGTTTAATACATGCATTTGAAATGAAGGCTTACCGGGTGAGTGGCGGAGCAGAGGGGAGTCTGCACACCCTGCCCAGCGCACACGTTGAACCCCGATCCTGTCCAGTCATGTGAACATTCCTTCCCAGAGTAAACCTCTTCCCTTTCCTAGAGAATCTATTGTGATCCCACAGCACCTCTGTTTCAGGGCTCTGGGTTTGAGGTCAGATTAGTCATGGGTGGTACTGAAGGCCATTTCGAACTAGTTTATATAACACAGAAGCAAACACCCACAGTGCAGTTCACTGCTTTCTGTAGCGCCTGCACAGTAAAATACATACGTGTTGTTTTACATGTATAAAAGTGACATATATACATTCTGTAACACCATACTGGTCCTCAGTTACAGACTGCTTGCTGCAATATGATGTCATACAATTCAAGTTTTCACCCAAAAACATGTTTCTTTGAACACATCAGAACACAAGCTGTATTTATGTCATTTGATCCGGTACATTTAGACTGAAGTTGTGCGGGTAACAGAATTAGAGTGAGTTATCATAACAATATAGTTAAAGAGAACATTTAAATAACAGGGAGATGGCAGCTCAAAATGCTCCCAAAACAAAAATGACAAAGTAGCCTGTCCTGAATGAGGAATCTGACACTTGATGGGTCTCTCAGTTGTCATTCTTATCAAAGGCTCTGCATGTTGATGAATAAAGCAATCCGCACTTCACTACAGGTGCAGCGTTTCACTGCCCCTCTGATCATCGTGAAGCTGAAGGAGCAGCCCTCTCCCCCACCTGTCACAGTCCTATGACCCGTACCTAAGCCTTTCATTCAAGGATGATTTCACAAAGTCCAGCAGCAGGGACAGCATGCTGCCTTCAGTTAGCACGATTCCCAGGCTGGACACGGTGTCCCCGGAGAGCAGTGCCAGCCCACCCGAGTGCGCTCTGGAATCCCCTGGCTGCAGTGAACAGCATTGCGGTGGAGTCGAGATCTGTCCTTGACATCACATGGCAACTGCTGCTGTTTCCATAGCAACAGGCTAGAATTGCTCTCCAGAGCTCATTATGGTAAAAAACATTCCAGACACGGATCTCTGTAATGGATTGTGGACCTGGATAAAGCTCTCTCTCTCTCTCTCTCTCTCTCTCTCTCTCTCTCTCTCTCTCTCTCTCTCTCTCTCTCTCTCTCTCTCTCTCTCTCTCTCTCTCTCTCTCTCTCTCTCTCTCTCTCTCTCTCTCTCTCTCTCTGATATTGCCTGATTTTATGTTGTAATGTACCGCTGTGATCCCCCACTGAGCACTGCTGACAACAAGGTGGCTCATCTCAAATAGATTTTTTTTTTCTGGATTTGTCTGTAAAGTGTTTCTTAACCCCATGCATGCACAGGGCTGTTTGACTCGTTCACTCTTCTTAACTGCAGGGATTACTCGCATTGCATCGGTGCAAAGCCTAGAGACTGCAGACACGTAGAGAGATCAAGGAACAATAACTCCTCTCAAAATGTGCAGGCTTTAGAGAAACACACCTGAGCTTGTTACATACAAGACACACCTGTTCAGACAGCATCTGTGAACCTCTCGACTATACTGGAACTACACAACTATACAATTTGTTTGGACAATTTTAACTAAATGACAGCTGCATGTTTGTCGGGTGGCGGGCAGGTGCCTCTGATAGGGATCTGTGACACCCAGATACAAAGGCAGAGCTGCAGGGCAGGCGAGGTACTTCTGACGCGTTCAATTATTTTAGCACAGTGTAATTTGTAGCACCTGTCGTTCCGTGGTCTTCCAGCAGGGGGAGTGCCATGCTAGGCGCTCAGAAAGACTCCCATATGGGTGAGTTTACCTGGGGACAGAAAGCATGCGAGAACAGCAGGAACGATGCAGACTTAATTGGTCGAATTGTCTGCGGATTTTCACTTCAATTCTCTTGATTTCCAACCTACAGGAGTCATTTCTTGGCTTCACAGACTACTTTACATAAACTATTTTCCAAATAAAAAATATTCAACTTTTTAAACTGTAGCCATATCGGAAAATCACAAGAGTGTTCCTTTTTCCTTTGAACATCCAGTTTGATCAAATATGAATCCTATGCAAAATCCTAATGCAACATAATATGAATCCTATGCAAAATCCTAATGCAACATAATATGAATCCTATGCAAAATCCTAATGCAACATAATATGAATCCTATGCAAAATCCTAATGCAACATAATATGAATCCTATGCAAAATCCTAATGCAACATAATATGAATCCTATGCAAAATCCTAATGCAACATAATATGAATCCTATGCAAAATCCTAATGCAACATAATATGAATCCTATGCAAAATCCTAATGCAACATAATATGAATCCTATGCAAAATCCTAATGCAACATAATATGAATCCTATGCAAAATCCTAATGCAACATAATATGAATCCTATGCAAAATCCTAATGCAACATAATATGAATCCTATGCAAAATCCTAATGCAACATAATATGAATCCTATGCAAAATCCTAATGCAACATTAAATCAACGTGTGGGGGTTCAGTAATTGCAGTTCCTAATAAAGGCTTTCATTACACCGGAGAGCTGAGAAGGTATTCTACTGAATGTGGAATGCAGTCGCCTTATCACGCTTGATATGAATGCTCTCTCGTTATTAAAGGACTCCTGTCTAATTACTGTATTGACTAGTAGACAGTGGCTAAGCTGGGGGTCATCTGTTCTGAGTTGAGCTGCTTTTCTCCTTGTTAACCATGCTAGCATATTTATCTGGGTTTAATTAACACCGTCACACGCGGGCCCCTCGACAGCTGCCTTGTTTACTGTGTTAATGCATTTAACCAGGAGAGAACCTGCTGACACCTCTGTTAATATCCACCAGATTCATTCGATGGCATTTGAAGGTGTGATCCTCTCTCAGTCTGTGTGCAGAGCTTTTCAGGCACTAAAGCAGGGGCGGCCGAAGCTGGCCCCTCCAGTCCTGGTTTTTGTTCCAACCCTGTTCTAAATTGTTTATTTGAACCAATGAAACCTGCAGCAGGCCCTGGAGTAGTAAATGAGATACTTGTACCTCTTAACCTGGAGTGTGACCAAAAAAAGAAAAAAAAAACACTGCAGTACCTTAACGAACATCGAATGTTTGAAAACACACGTGTTGAACAAATAGAAATCTGTCATGCTTGGCCACTCTGCTTATTGCTTAGAGCCCTTTACAGGCCTGCATTGACCCACAAGACATTTAATATTGCAAAGAAAGCGCGCCGAGTAGAAATTGCTCCACATCGTTGCCCCAATTCAGCTGGCAATCTGCAGGAAGGGTCTACAAGCTCTGATGTAGCAGCTGTGAGGAAAACCAGGGCAGCGAAATCCTGCAGGGAAGTTTCAGAGAATCATTTAGGAGCTCCTGTTTAATCTCTAATCTGAAGAAGAGACTTCTATAGATTTGCACATCTCTGAGCTGACCCTGTTAGAATCATGCATGTGCAGCAGCACCGCTGTTCACTCCTTAGGGAAGAAGAAACACACAGAGCTGGGAACTGGTTTTATTTCTTAACGAACTGGGGGAGTACAGATGATTCAGTGTTTCATGCTGTCAGTGGTGTGGAGTGAGCGGTGCGTCTCGGAGCCCTGCACGTCCATCAGGGTTTCCAGGTGATGACTCGCATGGCGGTCTCCGCTGCCCTCCTCGTGACCTCACTATCGTGGCCCCGCAGGTCCTCCAGCAGGTCCAGGTGTTTGAGCAGCTCCTTGCGGCCCTCGGGGGCCTCTGCCAGCACGGTGATGGCTTTGACGGCGTTGAGGCACACGTTCGTCTGGGGGCTCCTCACCAACCCCAGCAGAGGGGGGAGGGCGTCTGCGTTCAGGGCAGCGTACTTACCTGAAACCAGAACAAAGTGAGGGTGAGGGGTGGGAAACTTCCACTGCAGAGCCATCCCAGGTTTCACTGGGATCTTAATAAGCCACACCTGAGCTACCCATTCTTACTGGTTAATTAAGCTCCTGGTAAAACATGGAATGGACCACTGGCTTGACAACACTTAATTAAACGTATTGATTTTTCACAAAACCCTATTATAATTAGTAATACAGGGATGGAAATAAGACTCCCACTGCTTTGCAGTTTGATCCATTCCTGCTTTTACTATGCGTTTATTAAGAAGCACCTGGGCTTGTTACCTATACAGTGGAACTAATCGAGCTTGTAGTGATCTGGAACGGGTGAAACTGCTCTGCAATAGGAGTCTTAATTCAATCTCTGCAAGATAAAATATGGATTGAGAAAACTTTAAAAAGCAAGAAGCATAGAAAAACACCTCTAAGTGAAAAGATGTGTGTGCTAGCAATACAGGGCTGCATAGATGTGAGGGTCTAGGCTGGGAGCAGGGCTGATTGAATAGCAGATATGAGGGTCAGGGCAGGGAGCAGGGCTGATTGAATAGCAGATATGAGGGTCAGGGCAGGGAGCAGAGCTGCTAAGAAATAAAGAAATAATAATAATAATAATAATAATAATAATTGAATAGCAGATGTGAGGGTCAGGGCAGGGAGCAGGGCTGATTCAATAGCAGATGTGAGGGTCAGGGCAGGGAGCAGGGCTGATTGAATAGCAGATGTGAGGGTCAGGGCAGGGAGCAGGGCTGATTGAATAGCAGATGTGAGGGTCAGGGCAGAGAGCAGGGCTGATTGAATAGCAGATGTGAGGGTCAGGGCAGGGAGCAGGGCTGATTGAATAGCAGATGTGAGGGTCAGGGCAGGGAGCAGGGCTGATTGAATAGCAGATGAAGGGATTGCTCTCTGCTTCTCCAGTCCTACCTGGTGTGGTGACAGTGGCGCTCATCAGGGCTCCCGCTGCGCTGGCTGCCACCTCGGGACTGGGGTCTCCCAGGAGATTCACCAGGATGGGAATGACCTCCTCCTCACAGAGCTTGTTCTTCCCTTCCAGGGGCATGCTAGGAAGAGTGTGTTTCAGGTTACAAACCTGCACGCCCAGGCTGTGAAGAGCGGGGGTGAATATACAGGGCAGCGGCTCTCAGCACTCTCAAACGGAATTCATTACTGTATTTATTATTTCTTATTTGAAATCGCTCTTTTTACTGCTGGCTTTAGTGTATTTCATAACTGCTCTCATCTGTACTGTGATATTTTGTAACAACTGTAAGTCACCCTGGATAAGAGCGTCTGCTAAGAAACAAATCATGTTATTTATTCAGGAGTAAAATCCAAATCTAGATATTTCTATGAGTCTCTTGTTTCAATAAGGGCAGAACGTCATGGCACACACTTTCATGGGGCGGTACTAACTATGCATGTAGGGGGAGTGCTGGATCATGTCAAACAGCACACATGTGACTCCTGGTGTCTCTCAGCTGACTCCCCTCACACAAAGCACTTGGTCAGTGGTATACAGAATGCTTCACGGCTTGTTAATAAAATCTTTATGGAGTGCCAAAACTTTGAAAAAATAAATAACCCTATATGCATTATAAAATAGATCCATAGATAGGAAACATGGTACAATTACACATGCAGTGACTGAAGGGGATCAATGTATTTCTCACCTGATGTCCATGAGGGCTCGGGCTGCCTTGCTGCGGATGCAGGCGGAGTGGTGGGACAGCTTCTCCTTCAGCACGCTGACCGCCTCGCTGGCCAGCGCTTCGCTGGCGTCCACGCACAGGCAGAAGTGCAGCGTGTCCAAGATGAGCTCCTGGATCTCCTCCAGCTCGGAGGTCAGCTTGAACACCAGCCTGGGGATCAGCCCAGCCTCCACCAACCCCACCGCGCCTGGGAGAGGAGAAGAGAGAGGGGAGAGAGGAAGAGAGGGGAGAGAGGGGAGAGGGGAGAGAGGGGAGAGAGGGGAGAGAGGGGAGAGAGGGGAGAGGGGAAGAGAGGGGAGAGAGGGGAGAGGAAGAGAGGGGAGAGAGGGGAGAGGGGAGAGAGGAAGAGAGGGGAGAGAGGGGAGAGGAAGAGAGGGGGAGAGAGGAAGAGAGAGGAGGAGAGGAGAGGAGAGAGGAGAGAGAGGAGGAGAGGTAACATTTCTCTGTATTGGGATAGACCCCTGACACAGAAATCCCGTGCCTGGCATTTTCATGGAACAGCTCCAGCTCGCACAGTCAATGGCTAATACAAAGCCTTCATGTTTTGCAGACTGAAAGATTGCTGGTAGTGAATGTGATGTGACTGTGTGTGCTATTTCACAGCATAGCGGTCACACTGTGGTACCAGTCTAGCAGTGACTCATCCTATTACAGCAGCCCTAGTGTTAGCACAGCTCCTTAGTACAGAACTTGTGATGCCACCACATTGCCACAGGGCCAGTCTGTTATCTACGCATTTTTTATCTGTACACGGATTCAGACTCGTCGCTTGTGTTTTTGTCTGTATGCAAATGTTCTCAGAGGAAGAGCTTTCTCTGCTCTCCCACTGTTGTGTAATTACACTGCAAGCCTGTGAACTGACACAGAGAGACGCGTACAGAGCGCTCGTGCTGAGAGAGACCGAGGGAGAAATGAGTGAGCGAACAGGGCCCCTACCTTCCTGTTAGACTGCACTGAAACGGGAGACGCCATCAGCACACCTAGCACCCTGCCCTGCGCTCCCGACATGACGTGCAAGCTGGAAGTCAGCATTAGTCTAACGAGGGTCCTGCTAATTCAATACCGCAGCTGAACGCAGGGGACAGAACCAGTGAAGTGGTTTACACAGCCTGCTCCAGATCATTAATATACACCCTTCTGTGTCATTCACAGGACCTTTACAAACCACGACGCCTTGATGCAAGAAACAGCTTTATTACATTTCTGTTAAATGGAGAGTATATAGTCTAACTAGGGCTTACTCTTCCCCAGATTTGACACACACAGTAACATGGTAGCGCAGTATAGGTAGTAGCATATAGAAGGAGTTCCCTGTAGAGGCGAGCTGTTTTTAACGATGAGAAATGAACACACACACACACACAAGCGCTTTCCTGAGTCTCTCGCGAGCTGCATGTCAGCATGCCTGCAAGGATTATTTCTGATCAGCGTGCTGCGGACTGGATTGGGAAGCAGGTCACGGTGATGGAGGAGCAGCGAAGCACGCCCAATTACTAACGCTCGCTCCAATTCTCATTCAGAAACGCCACTTAAACATTAAACACCACTTTCCGCTAGGGTTTCTCAGATGAGTTCGCGGGAGACGTTTCAAATTTATACTGATGTTTCCTTCTCTTCCTCTGTGATGTTTAAAACTTCCTAAAGGACCAGGATGCATGTTTTTTTTATTTATATTTTGAAAAGGGAAAGCAAATAAGAATTTGCAAGAGGACCGCCATGATTTAGCAGTTTATTGGACTGTCCAGACGAGAGACTGAGTATGATATACTGCCTGTTCAACTGTCCGCTTTCTTTATAATATTACAGTTACTGTGTTTTCTGGTTTCGCATTTACCTTCTTTGTGGGATGCAGAGATGAGTAGAAGAGTTGTACTGATTGCTGGATCCAGTCCAAACCAGCTTATCTAGTGCTCATCTGCCTATGGCCATAAAATTGGATTGACACTGTTCTTGGAAATTCAAAGTTGAAATGAAAGGGTTTTTGTTTAGTGTAATTTTGAAAGGTCATCATTGCATCAATTCTTCACTTGCTTGGCTTGCATTGCCTGGAGGTGCTGGCTTCGCTGGGGTGCATTGCCTGCACTGCAAAACATCAAGGGCAGGAGTAGGGGCGCTCCAGTAATGAATGCCTTTGAGGTGACTTTAACAGGTTTTATTTCTTAGAATGCGCTTTGGTGGGGTCAGTCGATCGGCTAGGGGAGTTGCTTCTCAGTTTGGAGTTTGTTATTTGTGTGTAATGTAACACTGCAGCAGATTTCAACTTGGAAGCTCGCCCTTATGAAAGTTTACCTTAGCAAAAGCACAGCAAAGTGTAATTAAGCACAGTGAGAGCATGGCAAAGCATAGGCAAGCATTGTAAATTATAGAGAGGTATGGTAAAGCATATTAAGAAAACATGGCAAGCCATGGTAAACTATGGTATATACATAATATAACCACAAGAAGAAATACTGTGCAAAAATACAATACAATACAATACAATGCAATGCAATGCAAAGCAATACAATACAATACAATACAATACAATACAATACAATACAATGCAATACAATACCATATAGTTTTGTAGGGGATGAATCAGCTGTACTTTTTGTTTCTTGTTTTTTTATTTTCATGCTGTTTCATGCCTGTACTGAACATGATGAACCAGGTTAATGGAAACAATCATTCAGGGGCAGATAACATTAACTAGATATCTGACTGACATTACCATCCATCCTGATCATTCAAAACTCTTCACAGGAAACTGGCCAGTCTCCTCACAAACTCTGATAAATTACAACGCATTACTTCATCAACTCCCATTTGTGAAGCTCAGAGGATATTAACCCCCTTCCAATAAAGACTGTCTATACGGGCTGACGATTATTCCAGGCCAAATCGTGCATATTAATTAGATGATGCATCACCTTAGCATTTAGGAAATACAGTCTACTTTTGAAGTTTGAAGAGAATCTTGTGCTGCTGCAAAAGTGATACATTAGAACACAGAGGTGGGACAAAGAAGGCACAATGTTACTGCAGCTACCGGCACGAAACTGCGTTTCCAACTATAATCTACTATATAAAAAAAATCATCTGCACACCATCCTAGCAACTGGACTGTACGGTAACAATGCGTAATGTGATAGATTATTTAAAGATGAAGCAAACACAATATTAACATGGGATCATTGTTCCAAACAGAATTTCTCTTTGAAGTCAAGACAAGGCTAAGGGAATTGCATAATCAACATACTCGCTGTATACAGGAAACAACTCCCGTCACCATTATGAAGGTTTTAATGAGGCTACTTCCTAAGCACACATATTCTTCAGTTTCTACAAGTTTTGTTTCTTTGAGTTCTTACAAGGAGGCACTTGAAGAGCATTGCCTCATCGAATCTCGTGATGAAGCTGTGCCCTGCTCTAGCTTTACTCCGTGTATTCAGGCATTTCAGAACAGGATAGACAATACACCATTGGTTTATTATTAGTATTATTAATATTATTTATATTGGGTTTCGAAGGATTCACTGCCTTTTGCGAGTTTCCCAGCACAGCAATAACAGTGCAATCGCTGCTCTCAATCTGCGCAGCAGGAACATCAACTGCAATAAAAGTACAGGAATATATTAAAAAAAACAAACACACCGCGCCTCAAATCAAACCTGCTCTTGAAACTCATCCATACATTAAAAAGGTCATTCAGCAAATCTCCCGGTATTATCAGCAAATCTGTTCTGCTTCCCTGGGAGGACTAGCCTCACATTCGCACTCTGGACTCATAAAATCCAAAGCTTGCTCAGGCACGGCAGAGCAGTCTCTGTGGAGGGACACCAGTGCTGTTAGATATGTATCCCATGCCTGAGCTCTGTCATGGTGATTAACAGCACTGTCCAGCTCAGTCTCTAGCTGACAATGCGGGTTAATGGAGTCTGTTCAATATGTTTAGAAGGACGCATGTACTAATGAGCAGGCAGGCAGGCAGCACACAAACACAATGGTAAAGCCTCCTTGCCAGGAAGAGTAAAGATAAAAGCTGGGGAAATCGACACATATGCATCCATATTTCAGTTGCATTTATTTATTTTTTTTAAGCACTCCGGGGAGAGTGAGGGGAACTGTCTGTCAACGAGAACATGATGGAAGACTACATTTGGGGGCTGATTCGTGAAAGTGATTTACAGTATAATCGTAAATCTCGAAAAACTACTCACTTCTAAATCTTTTGTAGTCATTTATGTACTTTATGTGAACGAAAAGACACAAATTTGCCCGTTTTCTCATTGGAAATAGGTAAATTTCAAAATATCACTCCTGGTCACAAAAGCAAAGTTTGTGGGGAATAATAGCCATTTTCTATACTTTTGAGGCATAAGCAATTAGGAAATAACACTTACTACCCAGGAACAAAAATTGTGTTACATAGTGTAATCACAGCATAATGACCCTAGAATTACTCTGACAATTTACTAACAATAACTCATTTCTTTAGAAAATGGGCCATGTATCTTAAAGTGTTACCCTGAGAGTGCATCAGATGTTCCAAACTTGGGGTCCGGGGCCCTGTTTGTTCTCCAACCTCCAGGTGGTCCCTGAATAATCCGCCACGTTAGGTAACAGAATGTCCAGACGCCCACATCAATAATCTGCTACACTTCAGAATCTCAGCAGCCAACCAGCGATTCATCCATCCATCTCTTCCGATGATTAAGAAACACTCTTCATTCTAGAATCAATCAATCACTGCTCGTCTCAATGAGCACATGCTGCACTTTTGGCCAAAAGAAAAGTTTGGTACGGCACAAGCTTTTAAAAGAAACTGAATATAAAAAGTGCGAGAGAAACATCTCCTCGAAGCATTGTGTCTGAAACGTACTGTGCGTTTCCTTGATTATCGAAGAGAAAGGGTTGAAGCCTCGAACACAGTGCTCAGAGCTCCAGACAATGCTTCTTCATCTGTGCCACAGATCACAGCAAGCAGAGCCGAGGTGTACTGTGATACTCGAGGCTTTGCAATGAAACGTGTCTCCTCGAAGCAGGACCCTGTTAAGGGCTGTTTTCAGGATCTGTTCTGTCAGCCCCCAGTCTGCAGCATGTCAATTAGAGCCTCTCAGTACAGCGCACCCCTCACCTCTTCATACTGAATTAAACACTTCGCTGTGAGGTCCCCTTCATCCCTTCAGCTCCATTCCCAACCCTGCGTCGCGTGATGATACCCAAAGGGAGTCCACACCCAGCAGGACACAGCCTCAATGCAATCACTTTCATTGAAACTGGTTGGGGAATACTGTAACAATCTTTTAAAAGGTTTCATAGACAGTACAGTAATCTGCATTCAGACACTGAATCACTTCCTCAGTTCCCAGATAAAGCTGCCTCTCTTCACGGCCGTCAGGAAATGCAACACACCTTGTTATCAGGAGCAGTCTATTATCTGAACAAAAGCATGTGTCGCCACTTTAATGGACTGCCTGCTGCATTTTACTCAAATTGCAATCGCCCGCAGGCTTTTGTGTGGGTAATTGGCCTGGTTTTGAGTTTCACGTGGTGTCACTAGTGCACGTAGGACCAGCATCCCACAACTACAAAGACATCCGTTCAGTGGTAATATTGACGCACGGAATGAGGCCCCCTCATTTTTATATTTAGTAGCTGGCTATGTTTTAAGCTATTGCACAACACAAGAATGGGCAGCTACTGAAATAGATTTCCCACGGGAACGGCATGAATCCCAGTGACCAAATTAGACCTGGATGGAAAAGTAGCTTCATTTGAAGCAAATTCTCCAAAGTTTTTGCAAGGGACAGACTAGCAGATTTATTTTGTCTGCAGAAAATTCAAATATCACAAGAGCCAACACAATGCCAGCTGTGCTGAATCTACCCATGGCAATAATAAGGTTGCTTTCCTTCTTTTTTCCGAGGGATATTAAGAGAAATTCCAGTGAATGTCAGAAGTGGAAAGCTGGAGAGATTTTGCAGTGCCATGTGAAGCTGTTTGCCTTTCTCGGTCATAATTTTTTTCCAGAAAGAAAAATGAAACATAAAAATTCCAGTAATGTATCCATGCAATCCAGCAACCCTGAGGGGAGCTTTGACTTCAGAGGCAGCTTTTTATAATTTCAACCTTGCCTGCCAAAGTGAATGATAGGAATTCAATCCCTGTGATGTCCCAACTTAACGTGATTCAGTGTACAGGATGAGCGGACCCCTTCCAGTTCTGACAAGGGTGCGTCGCTATCTGTTATAGTGCCGCAAGACTTACACTGAATGTATTTGTTTACATTTGTAAGTCGCCCTGGATAAGGGCGTCTGCTAAGAAATAAATAATAATAATAAATAATAATAACAAGGCAAAACTTTCATTCCAGTGGTTTTCCCATCCAGGAGTGGTCGGCTGGGGAATGCTGAGTGAGGAGATGTGTATTATCTCAATCGGTATAACTATCTGTTTTACACACTGGTGTTTAACAAGATTGCTGCCTGGGTGCAAATATCAGCCCTCTTATGGGTGTGCAGTACAAGAACATTAAAAAAAAAAATAGAAAAAGTGAGATCCTTTTTTCTACTGCACAACAGATTCTTAACCTCCTAGTGCTGGCTGCATGTGAACAAACTGGACTGTCATCAAGGCCTGCAGTCTCATGCATTGGAATGCAGCGAAGGCATGACTTGCGTATTTCACTGTGGCTGTGATTGGCATCCACAGTTAACAATCTAAAACTGCTTGAGATGGGTAAACAACGTATTCAAGCCCTCTGCCACTTCAGACTATCCAGTTCAGCTTGGCCCTCAACTGAGGACATCGAACCTTTGAAAAAAAAGGGGGTTTCGTCTTGAGTGCGTACCAGTGGCATGGAGGGCTTAGTGACCCCTTCCTCCCCTGTAAAAACAGTGTGGTCTATGACTCCCATGCAACACTGAAAATGATAACTGCCACCTACCAGAGAACTGGAAACTGATAAATGAAAAGACAGTTCCTGACCTGAGGGAGCTCAGAGACACAGACAGCGACAGCCCTGCCTTGACAGTCACGCTGGAGATTTCCCCTGTCGTTACACTGACAATATTTAAAAGCCGAAGCTAATGGAGAGCGTCAGCTCTACGCTTTCTGGGGTTTCAGTGAACAAAACCTGACACCGGCTGGGACGACACTTTTAATTATCACTCCGCTTTTGAAACAAGTGCTGAATAACAAACTGTGATAAACCTAAATATAAAACCTACTGAATTCCAATGAAGGAATCCTGAGCCCATGATACATTTCATCCTTGTTCACACAAACTGACTTATTCCCAGCCTTATCAATATGAAAAGTTTAACCACAGTACTGCGTCACTATATTATACAGAGCAGCAGAGACCCATTGCACTGCAGTTCAAGTCATTTCAGGCTTTGCTAGAACAAGTCCTAATATCACAGAAGCTCAAGTACGACAAAGCAACCTCTTACCAAGGGCTCAAACACTTTCCACAATCCTTACTGAGAGTCTAACAGCTCCTTCAACCACTCCACAACCCTTACTGAGAGTCTAACAGCTCCTTCAACCACTCCCCAACCCTTACTGAGAATCTAAGAGCTCCTTCAAACGGCTGGTACAGGGCAGTGTGCGTGTGTGACCCTGCTCCAGAGCCGTCTTCCCAATCGCCTGATTGATGTTGCTGTTTGATTGGAGCTGACCCCCAAGCATCCATCACCATGACTCTGCTGTCAGCCAGAGCAGCTGAAGAGGCAGAACACCAAAACTCAAGGCCAGCGGGGAGCCCAGCATCCACACTTCCATTCCATACAGTACATTCACAGCGCAGGTCCAGTAACCCTTAAAGCATCAGCAGAAAACCTTAGCGAGTCATGAATCGCAGACAGACAGACGTCAGGAAAGTTTGAAGAACGCTGCTGTTCGAGGGACAGCAGCAACTTCATATCACGGGCAGCGTCTGCATTACTGTACACTTCCATGCTGTGGCTTACCATAGAGCAGGAAGCGCTGGAAATGGATGGTCTTCATTTCGTTTTTTAACTGCTCAGACCCAAGCTCTAGTCCTTGTTTCTTCAATGGGTGTTTTTCTACTTTGAAACACAAAAACATATATTCTAATGACACTCTCGGGAAAACAGCATTGTCAACGTCCCCCTTCGTTTCTAATCACACAGGTCAGTATCACACACCTACAGCCAACAAAGGGTCTTTGTGCTTACTGTTTGTCATTAAGTTCAAAATTTTTGTGTGAATAAATGATCTGGAACACATTCCGCTGGTACAGAAAATGAATAGACCTGCAGGGCATGCTGAGGATTCAATAAGGAAAAGAGATTGATATACTGTACGGTTTGTCTTACTTATAAGAAGTGGTAAATAATGAAAAGAATCCAAAGCTAGGAGCAGTCTTTCTCCTCAAAGCGAAAGCCTTTCAATAACAGCGTGGGGCAATGATCCTGCCTCTTGTGAAGGCTTTGACAAGCCTCTGCAGGCACACTCAAATGAGCCCTAATGCAATGCATCTGGCAAAGTCAAAGAGAAATCAATATTATACAATGAAAAGCAGAGGAACATCAGGGACTCTTTGTACAGCACACAACCAAACAGCCTTTCAAAATCTTACATTTCCCAGTCAGGTAATTCTAAGTAAGGGGTGAACAACGATAAGTGAGGGACTGTTGAAGCCTATACAGTGTGTGCATATCACATCGATAAGTGACGAAACTGTGGGTTATTGATCTTACTGAGTCAAAGAATACAGCACCCCATTATTTAATATGTGTAACAGGACGGGGCTCGTCTGATTTGTGGTTTTAGAGCTTTTAACCTCATCTCATGGCACAGTGTAAAGAAGCGGACGGCTGACGGGACACGTGTGTCCATCTTCATCCCTCCTGAGTCAGCGCGGGGGTGGCAGCGGTGAGCCGGGTTGAAATAAAAATAATTGGACATTTCAAATTGGGGAGAAAATAAGAAAAATAACTGGCTGTTCCAAATTTTAAAAAAATGAAAAAAACAGCAGCAGGTATCATACTCTGAATGATTAAAACAGGCAAGCATCTTCAGTGACGCTGCAGTATGACGTGCAGGAAACAGACTTGTGACTACAGGGTTGAATCTTGCAAAAACGCTGCCAAGGATTACTCTATGGTGGTTAGTGCAATAAAATTTATAATGGATTTATTGCAACAAAACAAACAGACCAAACCCCAAATTCCTCAAACTGACTGCACTTGCTAAATAAGAACCTGAATATTTCAGGTCAGCAGCTGTTTTGAGACTCAGACGGAGTTTGAGGGGGCTGAATTCCAAAGCAATATTCAGGCATGAAGAAAATAAATAAGAAGTTATTCTTAGCGCAGAGAGTTTGGGTCTAGTCCAGTTGACTTGTTTGGTCTCTTGCTGAATTAACATGGAAAGGAATGAAGTGGATTGCAGAGGCTAGCTTCACAAAGCAGTTCTAGGTAGCAGTCTGCTAAATCCAATTCACGCGTGTTGGAATGACTTTGTTATATTTCTGTTACTGGAATTCCCAGGCGCTGCGCTGAAATACAATTTGTGGAAACTTTTTCAGAACCCCCCTCCCCCCCCCCCTCCCCGAGCTCAAAATGGAAATGTCAATGATATTAATAATCGGAGGCGAAGTAGGTGTTCTATTTTGAACTAACCCAGATTCTTATTTCAGGCCTGTCAACGGCGAGCAGTTTGAAGGGATAATATTGCAATCTGTGCTGGAATGAGGAGGAGGAGGAGGGTGAGGAAGTTTTGACAGAGCCCTAAGGATGCTGGTAGTTTTATTCTGCTGTTGCTGAATGTACAATCCGTCCAGCCTATTTTTGTTAAGCTTGCTGCAGTCCCAACCGGCAAACCACAGGGTATCTAATGCGTTTATTAACAGTCATACCAATGAAAGATTGATGTATCTTTTTTAGAATAGCAGTGTTGTGCAGATGGAGCTCAAATAAATTGAATTACTGTGTGTGTGTGTGCGTGTGAATGTGTGTGTGCGTGAGAGTGTGTGTGTGTGTGTGTGTGTGTGTGTGTGTGCGTGAGTGTGTGTGTGCGTGAGTGTGTGTGTGTGTGTGTGTGTGTGTGTGCATGTGTGTGTGCATGGGAGCCAATTATTTAAGACTCCAATTGCACAGCAGTTCAAGTCATTATATATTTTCCTGCAAGCCTTAAATTGTAAGTGGCCTGTGCAGAACTGCTCTCACTAAGTGCTGAAAGGGCTCCAACTGTTTTTCGACAGGCGGCTGCAATTATACCCTTTACTGAGACCTTGGAGATCTCGCTTTGCTCATTTAATTTCTACTACCGTATAAAGAAATGAAGCTCAGTCACAAGAGAGCTTGAGGTTCTGATAGTGATTCAAATACATGAAAAATAACCTGGCTCACACTGTGCGTGTGTGTGAGTGTGTGCGTATGTGTATGTGCGTGTGTGTGCGTGTGTGTTTTAATAAAGAAACAGCATCTTTGCTGGAATATTGCAGTTTTATTAATGAAAACAGGGACGAGGGCTGTTTGGGATTGGAGCGACTTCCATTCTCTCTGATATAATACCGCTGCAGTCAAGCAGGCTCCAGCAAGCAAGGCTGTTGCAGATAAGCCTCTAACCCAGTTCCATCTGCACTGCCTTCATGTTGAGGCCTGACAAGATGATTGCTTTGGCTCTCCCGTGGCACAGATGGCAGTGCAGACACTGTATCGATCATGCAACGTGGCAACGCTCGTCTCCAACAGGAACATGAGCTAGCGGATAGCCGGTGACTAGCCATCCCAAACCTGGGCCCGTTGTCTCTCTCTCTGTTTGTATTACCAGGGGGCACTGGGAACATGAGCAGCGCTGAGTGGCAGTGTGAAAGCAGGCCAGCGGAACAGTGATAGGACCAGTAAAGTGAAGAGGAACACCTGCCATAACATTGTTAACAGGTGCCCACGACTGGAACCCAGACGGGATCAAACCTATCCAGTAAAAGGAATTGACACCTTGCTGTAAATCTTAACCCTCTGCTGCCCAGTGTCCGATAGAATTGACACTGAGAACATTAAACATGGATAGGAACATACCCAGGGCAGTAAAGGGTTAAATGCGTTTCATAATTCGTACTCCAACACACAAAAGGTAGGAAGGCATATGAGATATTCCAGTTAATGATCTCCTCAATTATTTGACTTGTGCTTTGTTTATACAGTGCTGTGTTCATTAATTGTCCTTATAATTGCTTGCTCTGTTCCTGGGTGATGGGGTGTTTATAGTTTTATAGTATGCATATTTCCTGAGAAGATTTTTAAACAACGGAAATCGGGCAGTCGAATTACAAAGGTCCCTGCTGTTTTAAGCCAATTAAATGCAAAAAACAACAAGGGACTTGTTCTAGTAACTGTAAAATGATTCATTTTTATTTTTAATGTCCTTTGAGGAATTCAGAGAAAGGAGAAATGCAATTTCTCATACTAACCTCACAGTGCTTAATGCATAAATCCGACGCTGTGAGCATACAGAACACCTGCAAAACATACACTAGCCTGGTTAGCAATTCACCATCTTCATCAGTATCCCTGTCGCCTTGTGATACTACACCACAGACAGCGCGCAGGGTTATACTCAAGTAATAGGCAGCTAATAGCTGAACTTCTAGAAAGCACATCAGAAAACATAAACATTTACTATTGTGAATGGAATGGTTTTCATTTCAAACAGCTTCATGTATATTACCATTGCTGCTTGTTTTCTATATATAGAAATAGATCATTCATAAATAGTTTATATATACACAGTATATATATATATATATATTTTAGTTCAAAGAGCCAGATATACTGGGGGGGGGGGGGTTAGTACAGGGAAAGCTAAAAGCTACAGAATCATTTCTTAACCCAAGGACACAGAGGCATTGGGATCTTATTGTGAAACAGAGCGAGACTGTGGGGCACTGCAGCTTTAATACTGAAGCTCACTTGCTAGCTCGCCTCCTCCCCGGCCAGCTTGTCAGCTTGCTTTCTGTGTGACATGGAACAAGAGAAGCTACAGCACACAACCTGCATCGTTCATTCTTCTCCCTTCCTCTCTAAACAGCAGTGGAGCGTAACAGGCTGGCCTGGCCTCCCCTTTTCTTCCCATCCTTTCCCAGGACCTCTCATTGGCCGGGCGAGCTGGCCATCGAGCCTGGGAGCCAACAGGATGGCACTGTGTCTGTCTGAGTTAGCGGGCGCCTCAAACACTGGGATCTGAGCTCTGAGTGGTCCCTCTCTCTGTGTGAAGAGAGCTGGTCGGCTAGGAAACAAGCTCAGCTGTGCCGCCCTGAAGACCACCCAGCCCCACCCCCCCTCTCTCTCTCTCTCACTCACTCACTCACTCACTCACTCACTCACTCACTCACTCACTCACTCACTCACTCAGCTATCTATGAAATCATAACACAATCTCCCTGTTTGACACATCTGGGAGAGAGCCGTGACTTTTACTGCACATTCAGACTGGGCTTCCTTGCTGCTGCTGGGTTTTTTTTTTCCTTTTTGTTTTCCTGCTTATTTAAATCCACCCCTCCTCTCATCTCCACAGTGTTTCCTGCTGCCGAGAGAGAGACAGAGAGAGAGAGAGAGAGAGAGAGAGAGAGAGAGAGAGAGAGAGAAAGGAAAGATAAAAAGGGGCAAGGATGCTTCTGTGAATGAGAAATCAGGCTCTGGCTTTTACCCAAGCGAACGTGTCTGCATATCAAATGCGGAAGGAAGGTGGAGACTGAAGCGGTAAGTCAACCTTGTCTTGTTTCTTTCTCCTGTTTTCTGCACGTCTCCTGTTTGCTTGCTTGCCTGATAAAACACCTCTGCTGTGAAGGAGAACTCAGCCCTGTTTTTGCTTTGTTTTTTAAAGAGCTGTAGTACTATTAGGGAGGGAGGGTGCAGGCTGGCTGTCTGCCAGTGCGTTAGCCGGGACTGTTTTTGTTGTGAAAGGGACAGGTGATAGGGAAGGTGATGCTGGGAGGGGGAACGCTGCTGGCTGTATTGGAGAAGAAGGAATCTCTCCTCGGAGGGGAGCAGTGCACTGGCATTCACACACACACTGCAGTACTGTATGTCTGTAAACAGCTAACTGCAGAGCTGTCAAACTGCACTGACGATTGGGGAATTCATCATTTCTTTTTATAACGATATAAAACAGACATCTGTTTTGTTTGCTTCATTTGTGAGTATGCATTTCACCTTCTGCTCTGCCGATGTCCCCAGCAACACTTCCCCCTAGGGATGTAGCTACTGTTATAATTTGCTGTTTTTAATGAGGCAGTGGCTGGGCAGAGGTTAAAGAGCAGTGGGAGAGAGGGGGTGGGGTGTACAGAAAATAATACAAAGATTGTTTGGAGATTTATTTCTGCTTCAGCTGCCAAAAAAAATAAATGGTTATGCTATTGGAGAAGTACCATTCACATGACATGAAGGTTACATAAGGGAGAAATGTTTGAATTATTTAATCAAACCCTGAATTGAAAAAAGGGATAATAGCAATCTGTGAAACAGACACCCATCTCCTGCACAATGGTGCTTCAGCGTTGTATGTAGCTGGTGTGAGCATTTCTGATTCCTGCAGATAACGTATGTGTAGTAAGACTGAGGCTTCTCCCCAGCCTCACTTGCGACAGCTGACCCCCTCTACCTCGTCCTCGTGTGGGATACAGGAGTTAAGCCTTCTTTACATGCCTTGTGAAATGGCTCCTGCTGTACTGGGAGCCGCAGATGGGGGGGTGTGGGGGGGGGGTGGTCCCTGACAAACCCCTCCTCCTTCATCTGTGTCAGTGTGTCCTCTTCATAGATGCATCCATTGAGATGCAGCCATTGAGTTGTACCACAATGTCGTGCATTATGCACTTTCCACTGTATTCAATGTATTATGCATTAGTTTTTTTATTTACTGTATATCATGTATTATGCATTTCTCTGTATTTAAAGCATTATGGATTTTCTTGTTGTTACTCTTTTAAAGCGTTTTGTGATGGTGGTCCACTATGAAAGGCGCTATATAAAATAAAGACTGATTGATTGATTGATTGATTGATTGATTGAATGTCGGAGATCAACCCAGTGAAACAAGGGTTTCACAAGAAGGGCTGGAATCAAGCCGAGCAGACCATAAGCCCTTTACATTGGAAATGTGCACACAGTCTGCACTGTCCCTCTGGAGGATCTGACTGAATGTGTGGCTTTGAATCCGCCCGAGCTGCTCCTTGAGGGCTGGAACAGGGCTGCCCATTTATGAGGAACATACTGTGATCGGTAATGATATGTGACCTGGGGTTTAACTGGTTTAAAAATGAAGGATGTGGTTAGTTGAAACAAACTGGGCTGGAAGATCTGAGGCTGCCCTGCCCCAGTCACATGGGACTGGCTGCATGTGAATTCCAGACACTTCCTGTAAATGAGTGCTGTTGAGCTGAGCTCCAGTCCCCCCCCCCTGCTGGATCTGCAAACCCCCTCCCCAATCACCACTGAATGCAGCAGTCTGGGCTGATTGGGCTGGGAGAGGTTAAAAGGACAGGGGTGTAGTTAGTGACTAATCATAATGGAGGAGCTGCTACCATTGTTACCTCTGACCTTGAGAGGAGAGGCAAGCAAATCCCAGGGGGGTCATTTTTATTCTCCTCTTCAGACCCACCCCCCCTCTTCTGTACAAGCATGCCCCCTGAGTCTGTCTTAATATGCCTTCTACACTGCATCTTGAAAGGGCGTGTCTCACAGTGCCAATGCTAGAATAACTACAATAAGAAACAGGGGAAGCGATAGCTGCATGTCTGTTCAGAGAAACTACTGTACATGAAGTCACAGGCTCCCCATCTCCATCACACCCGAATAAAAAAGGAGCAGAAAAAGGGTGCTGGCCGTCTACTGCCTTGTGAATCAGGCCCGTGCAAGGTGAAATGATCAACAATGCTGTCTGGACTCGACAGTTTTCCTTCACAAACAACAGCATTATTACCAGGCACAGCTGTTGTACAGTAAGCCTGGCTCAAGTCTAGCCCTGTGTGAAAACCAGCAAGGAGATTGTTTGCTCCGTGGACACCCCAGTTTGCTCATGCCAGGTCACAGCTCTCCAGGCATGTAGGGGATTCACTTTGTTCAAACAGGGTGTCCCGCCAGCTTCATAAATAAAAAGGGTTTCAATACCTCCCTGCAACTGAAGCAGATGCCAGTGGTTTTGTAATTCACCGCTGTGTGCTGTAAAGGACCTCATAAAAGCAGAATGCTATGATCGGCTGGATGAGACGCAAAGTCGTTTGGCACGGTTAGCAGCTCTAGTTGGGGGTTGAATTTATTGAATGGTTTAAAATTTCACACTTTCACTATCGGAGATTTACATTTCAGGACCACTATCTCAGCAGGATAAAGCAATCTTCAAACACACACTGCGTTGTAATCCTTTAAAACTAAAGCCGGGATTACGAGACTGTTGCTGCCCCGCGCCAGTGGGGATGATGATCTGGAGGCAGGCAGTGGTTTATAAAAATGAGAACCACAAAGCATTCGATTGCGTCAGAGCACCGTCAATTCCTGCTGTTGAGCGGTTTGTCGTGACTGCTGATAAGAAATGGTATTAGTGAGTATTAAACTTTTCAGAAGAACGTTTTCTCCTGGGTTACATTCCTACATTGAGCTTGACTTCCATTCACTCTTAGAAGCTACATTAACCCCCACCACACACACAGGTAGAAAAGCTTCCATCAGCCTGTTGTACCGAAGACAAACATGTACAGTAGATTAATCAGACAGCCATAGTAGGGGAGCCAGTGAGGTAAATATGTTACAGTGATGCCTCTGCAGTGCTCACACTGTACTGCAGTGCTAATCACTGCAATACTGAGCTTTAGACGTTTTGGATGCTTTTAATTGAAACCTTCATATCAGTTTACAAGTAATACTACTAGGAGGCAAATGAGCCGCTGGTTGCTTCCATCCTGTAATGATGAGAGCTAGATGAAGCTTCGATGTCTTGAAGGTAAAGGCAGTGCAGGAGATTCAGTGAGAGCGCCAGGCCAGAATGGCATTGCATTCATTAGCCCTCGTTAAAATTATGAGACGTTCATGGCAGTGAGTCAAGAGCAGACCTCTGTGTTTGAATTCGATTTTGTATTCATTTTCTGCTGCTGTGGATCAATATCATTTCCCCGACGGTTTTAATCGACTGAATTTGATCAATTATAAACACTTTTCTTCACAGACTAGGGATCTGTGCCAGTTTTGCCAACATCACTTTAAGCCTGGCTGTGAAACATTACTGTTATTATTATTATTATTATTATTATTATTATTATTATTATTATTATTATTATTATTATTATTATTATTGTTGTTGTTATTGTTGTTGCTGTGTGCCAGAGACACAGCGCCAATTAAGGGCTGAGTCTGAAAGAAGCCTCAAATCCCAGACTCAACAGGTTCTTGAAACGGTAACAAGGACTCTTCATGTTGAAGTGATCTGCAGGATCCAGCAACACACCCCCACCCTCAGAACTGCAGAGCAGAACTGGACGGATCCAGCAACACACCCCCACCCTCAGAACTGCAGAGCAGAACTGGACGGATCCAGCAACACACCCCCACCCTCAGAACTGCAGAGCAGAACTGGACGGATCCAGCAACACACCCCCACCCTCAGAACTGCAGAGCAGAACTGGATGCTTTTCATTTGGAATTGCTCGGGCGGGGTCGTGGAATCTCTGCTGTTCTCTTGCATGATTCTGTTTCCTTGCAAGCACAACATGAGTCATACAACTTGCTCTCATTATAAATGAGTAAATGGCAGCTCAAACAGATCAGAGACAGAGCTACAGTGTGTGCATGCATAAATACTGCACAATAATCTTTTTAGAGAGATTTGTTTTTTTTCTGTCTTCCTCCAAATGCACCCCACGGCAGTCCTGTGAGGACAGTCCCCTCCTGCACGATGACCTCTTTAAAGCTGTGGAGATGACGCTCGTTCCAGTTTGCCATGTCTGATTCGAGGAGGCGACTGCAAGAGTAACACTGCAGGGCAATGCGCTCTGCTCAGTGACGCTGGCTGCCCTCCAATAGCTGCCCCTTTGTTTATGTACTGCATGTGATGAAGTCATCTGCAGACACGTGATTGGAGGACATTTTCACTTAACTTAGTTCCAGTGTGAAGACATTAGCAGAGCTTCTGCATCAAGGAGGTGCAGCATTCCATCATCTAATCTAATGAATGAATGCATCTTCAGCTTTTTTTTAATTTTTTTTTTTACTTTTAATCAATTAATACAGAATAAAAAATAAGTAGAGAAAGTCATGATTCCACCTGTCCCGCTTATTAACCTATACCCCGAATTCATTCCTCGCACCTGTTATTCCTGTCCTATTCAGTGAAATCTCCCGATACAGGAGACCACACCCTGGAAACTCATGAAAACAGATGCAATGAACTCTTATTGAACAGCGTGCAGAGGGATGCTTCGTTTCATTACCAAACTATTCATTCTTTTGTTTTAAATTACAGCGTTGATATGCTTAGCAGTGCCCTGGTAATCAGAAATGCAACGGGTGTGACAAGCACGGATTACCATGTTTATCAGAGGGACCTACTAAAGGAATACAATCCTCCAATTCGGTCTCATGTTAAATTCAATTTGCAGACGCGGTCCCAAGGTGAAACATTTAAGCAGATTTCTGATTTAACATTCCATGTCTATGATGCAGCCGATTCAATTTGAACTAGGAGTTATTCTCATGGGAGCGCAAAGTAGAGATTCTGGTCATATAAATCGAATCTCCTGTGACGCACATTTGGCCAGACAGAAAGTCTGGCGTGAATACGTCCGGTCCCGAGATCACAGCGTGCACTCCACTGAACCACGACTATCACAGCCTCCAGTCATCGTGACAGCTGTACCAAAGAAATAAAACCGCTCATGAAGCGCTTTCCAATTCCTTTATCGCGGATACTGTGAATTATTAATCCTCCCGGCTCTCTTGCCATCCTATATAAAAAGAGGTCAATGCAAAACCCAGTGAATATATCTTTTTTTTTTTCAAATTATTTCTAGAATATATACTTAGAATACATCACATACAGGTGGGTTTAAGGTACAAAAGCACTGTCATATATATTCTGTATTTAACAAAATACTGGTTGAAGTGGTTCAGTGCAGACTTGTTGGCTAAAACAGAAAGGGGAAATTCAGTGCAATTTAAAAAAGTGAAAGTCATTTTCTTAATATCTACTCGATGCATCTGCAGTGTGTCCGGGAAAAAAAGGTGGCTACTGGTTGATAGCAGAGCTTGATTATAACCACGCCATAATGTAGATGCCACTTCAGAGCAAAAGCGCGATTAACTTTAAATTCAATTAACTAGCTGGGAACATACAAATGCATGCAATAAACACAGCAAATGCCTTTCTATTCATTATGAATTCAAATCGAATAATAATTCATCATTTACTCTGTTTATAACTAGAATTTGAATTTTTTCCTAAAATGCTAAAGTTAACAGAATAGGATTTGGAGTAAAAAATAAATAAAAAGACTTCTCCGAGGCATGCAAATATATAATAGTCCCCATTTGTTTTGGGATTCATTGTTTTATCAGAAACAGTGCAGCCTCTTTCGAAAAACAACCTGTGATCTGCTGATGGCAGAATCTCACCCTACATGTGAAATTAGCATGCGATAATAACAACGACACTGCACGTCATGACAAATCTCATTAGAAGCCATTATGCGCCACAGCAGCCCGGCTCCGCACACATCGGTACGTTTGTTACAGCCTACGAGAAACACAATAATATGAATGGATTTTATTCACGCAACGATAAAGTCCATAAAGCGTGACAAATCTGGGATGTATGCATTCAGTGCGCTAGATATTAATAAGCAGAGTAGTTAGAGAACATGCCTTTCGGGAGCCTTTACCTTTGCCTAAGTCATTAGTGAATTGCCGCCCGCGGGTGTGTGCTGGAGTTGTCTGATCTTGTCTAATAAATTGGCACCGCTTTTTATTCATCATCGATTTAATAGAGGGATTGCGGCCAAAAAAAGTAGCTATAAGTAATCATGGAAATACAGTTTGATGAAGGTATTGACCATGCTTCTTCAATACAGCGAGTATTTATTACCATACAAGGCAAAGCAAACGCGACGCTTCACTCCCTTTCTGTGCTTGCGGCTTTAAACATACCTGCGAACAAAACTCTCAATGTACAACTCAGAGAGACGCGGTTCCGCGCCGCGGTCACACTGCTGCAGTACTTTTATATTTGAATTGTTTTTTGTTGTGCGTAGTTTTGTGTTACCTGTGTATATTTACAACCGTACAATACCATGTGGTAGAACATTTTATGAACCTGATTACAGTACAGTAGGTATGCAGTAATTAAAATCGCCAGGTTGCGGATGACGTACGTTGCTTGCAGAACAGCTGTAATAAGCACACGCTTTGCTGATGCAAGCGCTGTACATGAAAACAATAGCCGTGCCTGCAAGCATGGAAGTAAATGGAACGCGCGTACACTAGCGCGCTGAATAGATGATCCCGACATCGCGTCATCCTGCCATGCGCAATCAAGGTCTGGATCCCTCACTGAATTACTTACGGGAGTTCTGAATCTGACTGCCAGCAGAATCGCACGCTGTGGGCGCACCTGTCACTTGATATTTTTATGAACAAGAATCTCAGCATAATATACAAGCAGAGCTCCATGCCCACACTCTGCATAATAATATACAGATATATTCCCCCGCCTACTTTCCCCCCAAATTCACTTTGTTTGCAGGTCAACAACACAGCCGCATCAATGCCGATGTCTTGTAATGTCAGACCTCCAGCACTTTAACTGATGAATGGCACTTCAGCATCATCTCAGCTGCTTTCCTGTTCAGTCAGTCTCAGCTAACGATAGGGACTGGACACATCGACCTGTCTTACGCAGGTTCAGCTTCAAAGATTGTGATCAGTTTCCTTGTTTTAAGTTTTAAGACAAATATAAAAAAAGACAGTAATGGAAACTAAAATACAAACCCATGAAGCGAGGAGGCATAATACCAGCACACACTTCAGCGAATCATTGAGATCAGACAAATGGCAAATCAAAGGATTTGTGAGGACTGATCATCAAAGCGCTGGTATTGCCTGCCAAGACTACTGTCTCTTTCAAGGGTGTGCATCTTAATCTGTGCTGTATCAGAGGGCCCTTCCATGAGAATGTAGGGCTGCATGCAGCTCTTTAAACAAGCCCTTAATGCTCAGTAAATGTCTGAGTTATTTGCCTGTGGGTTGGTAGCTGCATGGGATAGGGTTTTTCCTTTCTCATGATGTTTTGGAGTAGATCGTTTTTGGAATATACCCTTGCATTATGGAATGGTCTCTACACACTACACCCTGGGGTCAAGCAGTTCGAGAAGCCGCATGGCTCTCCGCTCTCCCAGCATTGAGGCAGCCAAACAAGACATGTTTAGAAGCAGTGCAGAGCTGAGAGCACGAACGGGGACACAAAGCTGGGTCTGAAGTAGCTGGATGGGTGTCCAGCATGTGGAGATCAGCAGGGCTGCCCCTTCTCTATGGAAGTCTTGTGCTGTCTCCGTGTACTGAAAAAAAACGGCTGTACTGCAGCGAATCACGAGGCGCTGTGCACCATGAGGAACAATCTGTGTACAGAAATCACAGCCGAGGCCCGTGACAAAATTATTATTTCCGTGCCCCTTTATTCCTGGCATCGCATTTCTCCGTCGGTGATACTGCCAGGTCTGTTCAAGGATGCAGGCTGGTCCCAGCCTCGCTCTCTTCTTTCACTTACTTTCCAGTAAGATTCACATTGGGGTCAGAACTCTGTCTGTTTAAACGCATGTGTTCAGAAGAGCACTGTGCTGCGTAACACGACAGAGAACACGACAGGTAGATGCCAGTTAAAAATGCTCCAGAATTTGTCAAGACCAGGAATCAAACCTGGAGATCACAATGGTAATTAATAACAATACAAAAAAAAACATGCAAAATGTCTAATTGCTGCAATCTGCAGAACAAAATGAAGTTTTAAAAGAACGGCTGAAGAAACATTATATAAGCTGCTATAAAGTCCTGTGATTTTGTGTTGGCTGATATTTTGAAGTAAAACATATCCCTCAAGGCATCAATTTGGCAGGGATAATTGCTGAATTATATTGATTTGACAAACTACTGTAAGCACTGCGTATTAAAGTGTACAGTCACTGCCACCAATAACACACTGCAATGAACAAACTGAAAAATCACTGGAATAACAGGGGCACACTGTTGCTGTGTTAACCCAGTAAAACCCAACAGACAGCAATTGATGCTTTTAATCTAATCCCATAAAAACTCCAAAAATGCATGCCTTTTTATTTATTTTTTTAACCACTTGCACCATTACCGGAAGACATATTTGCCAAGATGCAAACATGCAGTCCTGACATCCCAGCTGAATTCCAGCAGCAGCGCGGTGCTGTCCCACCTTTTAATGAATTCGTTTCAGAACAGCTGCTGATTAGTGCCACGGCAGGCCCGCTGTGCACCCCCCGCTGGCAACACAGATTCCCCAGTTGGAATGCACAGTACACTAGGGCTTGCATGAGAGGACCCCAAGTGACCCCTGTACTGTAGTGTGCTGTTGCTACACTGTAGGTACCACAAGTGATGTTGCAATGCCTGTGAAGCACGGTCAACACATTCTCCTGTATCTATATAGATATATATATAGCATTGAATTGATAGGAAATCCCTTACAAATTGATACTGCGTGTTGTGCTGCTTCTACAAGCGAAACAGTTATTTTAGAGATTAGTAATTTGATGTCAGATTGTCAAACGCGAGGTGATTAACAGATTCTCATTATACAGTCGGTTGCATCCTGGCAGGACCAAAACAAGCCACTCAAAGTGCTGTTGTGAGTGGCAGTCCCTGCTGGAGAAGACACTGGATCCTTGGTAGAAGTCGAATGAGACTGTTATAGCAGCCCTATTTATAATGCCTGTACCTAATCCCCATACGGAAAGAACAAATTATCAATCATCTGAGCTGTTTAGGACCAGACTCTGAAAAACCATTAGTGAGGCACGGGTGCAGGCAGATCAGATTAAAAGACAGAATCATGTGCTTTTATCAGTCTGTTATGGCTTCAGCCTCGTTGGGGGGTTTGGTCCATCGCTGGTAAATTCCTTGTCATTTGACTATCATGTGCTGCAGGGTTACATTGGGTATCATCATTTGATTATCCCTGCTGCTCCCAGAATGCTAACTTGACCACACCCTGTATTTGGCTGCTCTTCATTCGTGATATTATTTGTGAGCTTATCTATGGGGGGGGCAGCTTGTCATGTGGTTAGTACTAGCGGGCCCATTTGGATAGCAATGGTCCTTCTCACAAAGAGCTCTTTAGTATTTGAAGGTCAGTCTGATGGATTAAATACAGCATTCAATTGTTCTGGACTTCTGTTAAAGAAAGCCACGTTTCATCAACATCACTTTTCACTTTCTTTTTCATCAAAACAGACTCTAATGGCATGAGTCTTTGACTAAAGGTAACGTTAGGTAGTCCAAGACTGATCGGAGCTGTGAGACCACAATTTAAATAACTTATGAGTTAAAGCTTTGTGAATCAGGAACCAAAGTTATACGAACACATGCTTTACTGTTTAAATGTGTTATTACTGTAGTCATTATTATTATTATTATTATTATTAGTGGCAAAACTTTCAGCAACAGTTTAAATATAGGTCCAAAATGACCAGCAAGAATGCACCATTGGAGTATTTTTGTACAACGCTGATGGGAAAACACAAAAAGCAACTGTGCAATGTTTCTGTAAACCAGTCTTTTCTAACCAGTGTGGCTCCAGAGAGTGCGTGTTTAGACTTCCTGTCCATTAAACACAACCTTCCTTCCTTCATCTGAGCCCAATGCACACAGGAGCCAGGTGACTCCCATTAACTGAGGCACAGTGTGCTCTCGGGAGAGCCAATACAGGCACGCTGGCCCCAGACAGACACACAGACACGAGGGTTCAGCACATCGGTGTTCATGCTTAATATCAATTCTATTGTGCTGTTCAAACAGGGAGCAGGATTTATAGACTGGAAGACAGCTACCCTTGCAGCCAGTTCTTCATCCTGGGCGCTCTGCACCTGCAGCTGTCAGTAAGTCTGCCGGCCAGACTCAGATGAGAGTGGTCACGTTACCTTGCTAATCACTTGTGTATTTCAATGCAGCGTTCTGATAAACCAGTACACAGGGCGGGAGGGGCTTGCGTGTCGACGAGCCTGCAGCATTAGAACACTGTATGTTGCATAACTGCCAGTCTTTGCTTAAGAAGGTGTTTTTTTTGTTAGTTTCTTTTGTCTTATGGAAGCCACGGGTAGGATCAGGAGCACCTTTCCCTCGATCTAATTACAATACGTGCGTTTGAATCCCCAATGCATGGAGCTGTAATGATATATTGTGTTAGGGACTGTCGGCTGTGAATGGCTTTATAACCAAGGGCTTGCGTTTCTCTGTTCTGTCAGGTCTGGGATCAGCGCCCTTTCGAAACTATAAAAAGCATGGGCAGCAAAGACACATGTGGCTCGGGCGAGTGCAGGAGTCTCTGAGTTACAGCTGGGAGCACTCCAACAATACTGAAACGAATCTTCAGCATTGTTTCAAGGTTACTAGATCGCCAGCGTGGTTTTTCTTTATTACACTTTTCAAAAGTCTTTTAGAAATCAGGAACCAATCTGCCAACCAACACTAACTGTGTTTCCCTCACATACAAGACTGGACCCTGGGCTAGGTGAATAAACCACAAACAGTGTTTGAACGGAGTTTTATCTACAATACAGAACCTCACTGGGTGCTCTAATCCGTTGAGAGCTAAAGCAGCAGCCTGCAGGAATTCGGCACATTATTACTGTGCAATTTATTATGCCTACAGCTTACCGTTAGGTTCTTTTTTTCATTTTTTTTTTACGGTTTCCGGATTAGAAATACTAAATGGAAACTAAAATTCAATGACAAACGTTTCGACCCGAAGTCTTTTTCAATGTCATCTGAAGTCTTCTTCAGCGTTCTGAAGACATTGGAAAAAGACACCTAGTCAAAACATTTGTCATTGATTTAAAAAACAACAACGGTATTTCTTAATTCAGCAGTGTCGCATGTTTAATAGATGCAACCCCAGCCTGTGCTGTAGCAAGACTGCTAGAGCTTTATCTTTCAAGAATATATTCGCCTTGTAAAAATAATGATTCTGCCTTTAGCAGTCCACTAGTAAGTCATGAATGTTTTACACTCCCCCTGCGTGAATGTTTTGAAGAGGCATAAAAAATGATTAATTCCAGCGACTTCACACAACACACTGTACAGTTTACCAATTTACAGCATCATGTGAAAAGGCAGAAATTGGATTAGACATTTCTTTGTAAAATTGTTTAAAAACGGTTATCAAGGTTTGAAGCAGTTGAACGCAGCTTAACTCACTCCTATCGATGACAATTCTCCCTTACAAATAGGGGTGTAAAGATGAACGGTGCATGGAAGTCTGTGCAGGATATATCGGATCGTATTAAAGGTGTGTTTGGCAGAACTCATTGCAGTTCACCAGGGGGTGCCTGAATGCAGAATAAATGTGCTTTACAGCTGGCATGAATACATACCCTCTCCATCTCATTTCATTGGAGCTGAACACAATATTCCATCGTTAAATGATCATTTCATCTTAGTGTGCATCACACAAGCAGTCAGTCTTGTCAAGACCTCCTAATCAGTCCTATTAAAATATACTGCCAGCACCAACCCCTAATACAATAAATAAAATGACATCCAGGAATCAAGACGTTGATAATAAAAAACGACATTTGAAACGTTTCACAATTCTAAACACACCCTTGCCTTGAGCATGTGTTTAAATGTGTTGGTGTTGCATTCTTTTATCTGATAGTAATACAAACCGTTCCCATGGCCTCGAAGCGGCGTGGATAAAGCAGGTTACTGTAGAGCTGAGCCACAACACATTCCAGGAAACCGGCTGCACAGCTGCTGGACGGGAAACCCCCAAGTGTGTTATCTTGCATGTTTAGATACAGGCTGGGATACTGCAGTGAGGTGCCTCTGCATGGAGAGCATGTTTAGATACAGGCTGGGATACTGCAGTGAGGTGCCTCTGCATGGAGAGCATGTTTAGATACAGGCTGGGATACTGCAGTGAGGTGCCTCTGCATGGAGAGCATGTTTAGATACAGGCTGGGATACTGCAGTGAGGTGTCTCTGCATGGAGAGCATGTTTAGATACAGGCTGGGATACTGCAGTGAGGTGCCTCTGCATGGAGAGCATGTTTTTCTGTTAGGAGGGCTGTTACCTGTACATGTATGCATTGTGATAAACTGATCATTTGCCAACAGAATTGAGAAAGACTTTGAGCACTGTTTGCAGACAGGAACAGCTGTGATAGTGTGTCCGCTATGAGTTTGCACACGTTTATCATCGCTGATCTACAGAAAATGCTGTATTTGTTAAAGGTTGTACAATAGCTTGTTTAGTGCGTATTACTGTGCCTGCAGCGTGCACTGTTTAAACTTGACCGCTGCTGACAAGCAATGTTGTGTGCATCATTACTGGTCTGTAAATGGAAATGAAGCCTGCAACGCTGTAGAATGAATGAACACAGTACTGTGAAGTCTTATACCATGACGAGAAAAAATGCTTTGAGGTTATTGAAGTTCAAGAATCTGGTGTTCTTGATAGTCTGATGATCTCAGAGGGGCTTAATGAGGTGCAATCAAAAAGTGAATCTGTCACAACAGCTCCTGGTGCTCCTGGAGTCTCTCAGCTGCACTGACAGTACAGGACACTGGAGGCGCGCATGAGCAGGTGTGGGCTTGTGTCCTGTGTGCAATAATCGACAGGAGAAAGACAATCCAGCTAGGAGTCAGGGGAGGCAGCCTAGGGACTGCTGAGAAGGGAAAAAAAAAAACCATTTGCAATCTGTGAAATTTCTATTGCATTTGTGCTTTGTTTGTTCTAGAGATGCAGTGTCACTGCAATCCCATCTCCATGCTAACTGTCCCATTTCCCTATTCCGCAGGCAGACAGGCAGGCAGGCAGACAGGCAGGCTGGCACAGATTCCATACAGCGCGCCGCTCCAGTCTAGAGGGAGAGACCACGATCAGAGAGACTGCTTCCACTTCCTCCATCTCTACTGCTGCTGCTGCTGCTGCTGCTGCTGCTTCACATAGCGCAGCCCATCACTACGGCAACCGGGAGAATACAATAAATAAAAAAAAAAAAAAAGGAACCAGCCTGATGAGTGTGCGCTCCTTACCTTTGGAACGGAGGGTATGAAATGGAAAGGGGATTGTCTGTTTTCAGCAGCGCTGCAGAGAGGGGAGAAATCATTCTAGTAACAGGAATGAACCACTGTCTACCCATAGGAGAGGGGTAGTGATATGACATCTTCTGAACAGAGGAACAGTACATCGCTGGTTGCTGTGTGCATTTATTTTTTTTTGTATCCTGCTGCTAGGAGCCAGTGAGCTGACCTGTTTGCCTATCAGGTATTGGATAATTGTGTGTTTTGTGTGATAAGGGTGCGCCACCTGGCACAAGGATTGTAAGCTCATCATCCCTGCACGCCTTGTTATAGCCGGTACAGCAGAGTCAAACCTGCTTTGCTGCTGCTGCTGCTGAACGAGTAGTCGTAGTAGAAGGAGAAGAAGAAGGAGGAAGGAAGAAGGAAAGGCTGCCCGTGTTGCTGCTGCTCTCTTTCTCTCTCCCTATCTCCCGGGAGGAACATGGGATGTCGTCAAAGCTCTGAGGAAAAGGAGGCTGCCCGGCGTTCACGTAGAATCGACCGCCACCTGCGATCGGAGAGCCAGCGGCAGCGGCGTGAGATCAAGCTCCTCCTCCTGGGCACCAGCAACTCGGGCAAGAGCACCATCGTCAAGCAGATGAAGATCATCCACAGCGGGGGCTTCAACCTGGAGGCGTGCAAGGAGTACAAGCCCCTGATCATCTACAATGCCATCGACTCGCTCACCAGGATCATACGGGCGCTCGCCACCCTCAAGATCGATTTCCACAACGCCGACCGTGCCTACGACGCAGTCCAGCTGTTTGCGCTCACCGGCCCGGCCGAGAGCAAAGGGGAGGTCACCCCGGAGCTGCTGGGGGTGATGAAGCGGCTGTGGGCTGACAGCGGGGTTCAGGAGTGCTTCTGCCGCTCCAACGAGTACCACCTGGAAGACAACGCAGCGTACTACCTGAACGACCTGGACCGCATCGCCGCTCCAGACTACATCCCCACCGTGGAGGACATCCTGCGCTCCAGGGACATGACTACCGGCATCGTGGAGAACAAGTTCACCTTTAAGGAGCTCACCTTCAAAATGGTGGACGTGGGAGGGCAGCGCTCCGAGCGCAAGAAGTGGATTCACTGTTTCGAAGGGGTCACGGCGATAATATTCTGCGTGGAGCTGAGCGGCTACGATCTCAAGCTGTACGAAGATAATCAAACGGTAGGAGCGGGCTCCCCTTTATGTCTTTTGTGTGTGTGTTTGTTTTCTTTCTTTTGTTTCTTTGTTTTCTTATTCGTTTTACTTTAAAACGTGCCTGTACAGTACTTTGAAAGGGGTGTCGATGTAGAAAAAACACGTGCAAAAGCATTCGATTTTACAGCACAATAAAAAATAAAACTAAGAAAGTCAGAGTGGATAAACGTTTTGGCTAGTGCCTTCATCCAAGTTCATTCTCCATTCTGAATGCTGCTGTGGGTGAAATCATCCTTGCTTGGGCAGTCTGTTGTGAGGTTTTTAGAATAATTTCCTTTCCCTGCTAGGATTCTGGCTCTGGTTCCCAAAGAAAGACGTAGAGCAATATTAGAGCAACGTGATGCTGATCCTCCTGCACTTCAGATCAGATTGTTTCACTGAAAGTATGATTGCTGCGTTCTGACATGCAGGGTTCAGCCTTCAGGACATTAGTGCTGTATTCAGCTTCTCAGAGCTCTGCATATATAAATGCTGAACTGAAAACCAAAACTGTCCAGAAGTGCACATCTTTTGAGTTAGAGGGGGCAGTGCGTGCCTGAAGCCCTTTTAACATTAATAACTTCACAGTGCAAGATAAACAGCCCTTAAAATGACTTCCGACAAAGCACGAGTCAACCTGAGATTGCTATTCCTTTGAGCATATTATACAAATATCTTCTGGCATAGTCTGCTTCGGATCCGAAAGCAGACCTTTGATTAAATTAACTAATACAGTGATAATGGAATGATACACTTCAGCCGATACATGTGCTTAGAAGTCCCTTTTTTTTCAAACAATTACATCTATTTAAATGGCTAATGAAATAAAATCAATTGAAAACACTGAAACTAATAGAATACTCCTGGCGAGACTGCTCAGTGCCTGTCTTTTGCACACAAGCAAGCATCTTTATTTTGCAAGCAATCTGAATAGCAATATATTGTATTACAGACCTGCACGGCAATGCACGTTGCAGTCAGGAGGTTACCCACCCTGCCCCTCCCTCCCCACAGACGTATTAAAAAGTCCCACTGCTGATGCACACAACCAATCCAATTCATGTCGAGATGAAATGCATGTTCACTCACACTAGCCCTGGCTGGCTCTTCAGGCTGGTAATGTGTTGCACGACAAGTCCTGATCAGGAAATCTCAGATGATATGCTAAAGCTGTTTTATAGGTCTAGATGTCTCTTTGTATTTGAACTGTAAAGGGCTGTTTGCTAAAATAAAAAATAAAAAAACAAGCCTGGCACACCCTTCCTGTCCCTCGGAGCAGCAGCACATGTTCTATTCAAGCACTCCATCTTCATGTTACGGGTGATTCGCTGTGGGGGCTATTTTTTAAAGCATTCATAAATCAGGCTTAGCGGTCTAATTCAACAGCCTTTCAAGTCTGTCACCTCGGGAGGCATCGCTGATCTATACTTATCACTCAGTGGACATTATTCCACAACACAAAATCACTACGTAATTCAGCACAACTGGCTGTGCTTGAGAGAGGAACAGGATTGGATGGCAGGGGGTGTCCTGGTCAGGAATCAAAGTGCCCATGTCTTACAATGGCCGGTTTCTCACAGTACCATTCATGAGCGCTAAACTCAGAAGCAACAAAAACCATTACAAAACACACACATATATATATATATATATATATATATATATATATATACACACACACACACAAAGCCAACAATAAAGTCTTGTATGAATTCCATTATACACACAATTAGTTTTGCCCCATTTGTGGTTCACAGAGATACATCTTTCTGATACTGTTTCTAAACTGACTGCGCTGCTGAAATTTTGGCCTGCGGGCTGCTGATGGAGAGTGAATGTAGACAGTGTTGCACAGTGCAGAGACAGCGATGTGCGTGCGTGCGTGTGTGTGTGTGTGCGCATGCGTGCATGTGTGCGTGTGTGAGTGCATGCGTGTGTGTGCGTGTGTTGATGGCTACTCAAGTTTTAAGTTCACACTAGCAGCTTGCACTATGCACTGTTTTTTTTACCTGCCTGCAGCAGCTGTTTCTTGTTTTACTCGTGCTTAGTTAAAGTGTGTCCTGGGTGTTGTGCAGATGTAAAGGGAGCAATGCATTCTGTTTTGTATTGTTTCCTGTCTTGGGCACCACTGAAAACGAGAGCCTGGTGTCAACGAGCTTCCCCCCTATTCTCTAAATCTTTGAATACAAAATAAAACAGCAGTGTTTGGCGTGACGTTATATGCTGGACAGTGCAGCGTGGATCTGGATCGTATGTACAGAATTGGTAGCGCAGAACATTAGCTGCTCCCCCGTTCTATAGCACTGGCTAGCAATTCTTCATGTAGACGTGAAAGAGAAAATATAAAGCAGCATTGGGACGCTTTCCTGAGAAAGCAGCATATTGAATGGTGACCTCATTTAAGCTGCTTGTGATCAAAAGATGTAATTAATGCGCGTCACGTCATATCACGTGACCAGGTGATTTTATTTGGTGTGTTTGGTTTTGCTTTTCGCTCTGCTCTAGACCTTCATGCCCGACTGCATCCCCTGATTACCAGCATTTACTCTGCAGCCTCAACACAACACCGGGCCGTCTGACTGCAGCACTGTATCATCTCATTATCAAAGGGCACTGCAAGAGTCCCGCAGACCTTGGGGTCCTACAGCTAGCTGTTATAGTACACTTCGAATACTTCAAAATCTATATTAAAAAATCCTGTAGAAAAAAGGTTTGTGTTAGAACTTTCTTTTCTCTCCCACTTTATTCTACTTTAGAAGGAGGGCAGGGATGAAAGAAGACTCCCGTTGCTTAGCTTTTTGATCCATTCCTGGTTTTACTATGCGTTTAATAACACACACCTGAGCTTGTTACTTATACACGGGCTAATCAAGCACATACTGAAACCTGGAATGGGTGAACCAGTCTTATTTCCATCCCTGGAGGGTACAATAATTACCCAGAGAAAGCCTCAAGTGCTAGTCTCGTAGAAACAGGAGGGATGACAATCCATTTCTTCTTGTTTCTTAATTGTTCTCTTCTTCTCCTCTGCTCGAAATGAAATATTTTTCACCTTGCAACATTCCATCTCACACTGTTGCCGTGGTAACAAATTAAAAACTTGGATGCAACTGCAGACACGTGGGTGACAGCAACACCAACTACCAATTCAAGAAACCACAAAACACCAAGAGGCAGAGGAAAAGGGGCAGCTTATCTGTCAATCACATGTGGAAGTGTAAAACCTGGATTTACTGTAGTTGTGTCCCTGGCAGGCAAATTTAAATATTGGGACAACCTACCCCAAAACCAGGAGACAGGTACAGCACTGCTGCAGCCTTAATTGTGCCTGATTGTGCATTTCTCTGTATAGCGACCAATAAAACTAATACAATATTAGCATGCTGGTTTAGAGCGCCAGGTCAAAGCTTTTTAATATTTATAAAAAAATTTTAAAAAATTACCCTATTCCAGCCTGCCTTTCTTTGTTTTTTTAACACCTCGTTCAATGTAATCAATAAATCAATAAATAGTGAACATGTACCAATGCTGATATTATTCTGCACACTGTCCTCACCAGGCAGAGCCTTTCTCTGACCTTTAGAACAGCTCTGTGTGACAGAAACCTGCACGGCCAGTGACACAATCAGAAGGGATGCTTCTCTGCATTCCCATTAAATTCCCCATTGGGATTTTGTTGAAGGCTTTTTGCCGACCTCACAATATGGATTTATTTCTTCTTCCTAAAGTGAGCTTTTGGATCACTGTCTAAAAAGGATTCTGGTCAAATAGATTGTTTTCATTTTTCAACATGCACGTACCCAGGGCCAGCCAAATGCAGCAACATTAGTAAAGAAAGCTGGAACATGCTGAGCACAAGGGTGAGACCTTGATTTTCAAACCCCTGGCCGTCTTGAATTTCTTCCTGATAAAAAGGAAATCAGAGATGCTCGTGGGTAAATGGAAATGGAACCCTACCAGTGAACAGAACAGGTTGGTCCTGGCAGACCGTTTGCATCGGCCACGATCTCCCTCTCTCTCTCTACTGCCTGCTGGCCTCAACAATGTGACTGATGGATACAGGCTCAAACTGAAAGCAAGGGCGGCTGCTGCTCCCTGCGAGCATGTGCAGTGTCATCAATCAGTCTTGTGCTGTGGGCTGGCAAAGAAAACGCCACTCAGCATCTCGAAGAGCTGGGTTCCTGAGTTCCTCATCTCTTTTTCACTGCTAACAGTACAATCCCTAAGAAAAGAAACCAGTTTCGAAAGTCTACAATAAGCATTCTATCAGTACACTGTTCTTGTATAGATAATATACTGTTACATATATGTATGCTATTGTATGCATTTGTTTCCCATCTTCTCGCTGGACTGATTTGAAAGCTATTTGGATGAGTCAGCAAGGGGAAGAGGATGGGATAGGGTTGGGAGGGGAGGTGGGGGGGCAGACAGGTATCACATCCATCTTTTCATTCTGGTTTAATTCATTCTGCTGTACATTTACTGCATGCCAAGATGATTTTTATTTAGCTGATCTGATTCATGCAAGCAGTTTTTTTAAAGCAAGGCTTTATGTAGGCAGCAGGTTCTCAACATCAGCCCTCGACTACACTCAACAGCCCTCATTTTATTTTTATAACCTCTTCTCTTATTTATGTATTTGTTCTTGTAGTGAGGTCTAATGAACACAGGGCAATCACTGCAGTAGAAAGCCGAGATACTCAATTCGATTTCACAAAGGGCACTTATTTAACAAGAAGCTGCAGGGATGCAATCAGTTATGGGCTCTATTTGCTGGGTTTTTTTTATGCATGACTGTTTTTCATGAATAAACTTAAAATCTAGATTCTAGCAGCAGGTTTATTAACCCTCGAGTTAGAGCTAACGAATGAAGTCGTTTCGCTGTTCGATATCAATGCAATTTGAGTACTTCAAAGATTCAGTGTGACTCGCTTTAAATCCTTTGGGGGGGCTAATAGTGGCATGGATCGCCCCATGGCGGCTGTCAAAACTGCAAGTCAAATTCATATTTTATTGTTATCAAAGTTTAGGGTTTTTAAAACTTTAAATTTTTCCACTGTATTACATGACAACTGCAGGGATTATACTGTTTTATTATTATTATTATTATTATTATTATTATTATTATTATTATTATTATTATTAATAATAATAATAATAATAATAATAATAATAATAATAATAATAATAATAATAATAATAATAATAATAATAAAGGAATAGTGACCTAAGCCATAATAATGGGTTTTGTAAGATGTATGTTTTGATGTTGTTATCTAACTCTAAAATATCTAGTTTATTGCACAACAAAATATTTTTTTTTAATGTAACATATAAAAGAGATACGCAGTGAAAACAGTGAACGCTACGATTCAAAGCAGCCTCCTGCCGTCTTTTGCCCAGTGAAGCTTGAATCGGTCCAATTTCTTCACGCTTCGGCTCTTTCTGTTTACAGGAAGCAAGGATTAACTTGCTGATGCAATTTTCTATAAAACACCACCATCATTCATTCAGACAGTGATCCAGCAGGGCTACATTCACACAGTGATGCAGCAGGGCTACATTCAGACAGTGATCCAGCAGGGCTACATTCAGACAGTGATCCAGCAGGGCTACATTCAGACTGTGATCCAGCAGGGCTACATTCAGACAGTGATCCAGCAGGGCTACATTCAGACAGTGATCCAGCAGGGCTACATTCAGACAGTGATCCAGCAGGGCTACATTCAGACAGTGATCCAGCAGGGCTACATTCAGACAGTGATCCAGCAGGGATTCATTCAGACAGTGATCCAGCAGGGCAACATTCAGACAGTGATCCAGCAGGGTTAAATTCAGACAGAGCTTGCTTTACTGGGTCTGCATCTTCCAAAAAGCCTCTTTTCACAAATGTGGAAGTTTCCCTAATTAGCCACTTATCAGCTGCAAGTCAAGAGGAATGAGGAAGCTCTGAGTTCCACAGCAGATCCATAAGCAATTAACTGTGGTTATATGGGGAGTGACCTATTAAACCCTTACTGTCAGCGTGTTCACTCTGCCCTAACACATGCACACACTAACACACACACATGCCCAATACTCTTATTGAGAAGAGCCTAATCATGTGATTAGCGCATGGGTTATTCCACTGTAGCATGACACTGTTAGGGAAACAGCAGTGCCTTTCTATTCGTGCTGAAGCAGGCATGCTGTAGACTGTCTGCCATGCTATCTAGACTCGCTGGCTTGTATCAGAATGCCCAACCGAGACCCAATTATTATAGATCGGATTTGAACTTAATGCAGCAACTTCACAGTTAGAATGGCAATACTGTATGTAAAGCCTTCCTCATTATTTTAATGATCTAAACAGTGGTTGACCTTAATAGTGCCATCCTAACATGTGTAACCCTGATTTTCCCTGGACCTCATTTTGCTGTATTTGTATATTTAGGTAGTATATATGAATGTTAATACTGTAAGTGGGTCAATAAATTAACCCTGGGAGAGAAAACCAGATTTAACATCATGAAAACAGTTGTGGATTTTGAAATTACTTTAGTTCTTCAGCACAATTGTCTTTCTATAATACCGTACATCCACCCTGCTTCTTGTTAAGTATTTAAGTGCCAGTGCCAGTGCCAAAGCGCTGAGGATGATGTAACAAAAATAAGAAGATTTGCAATATATACGGCCCACTTACGTGTGATTGGGCTGCCCCCTTGCACGCCATGTTACAACAAGTTCAAACAAACTTCCTTTAAATGACACTTCGGTCTCTTTGATCAGCCAGTGGATACCTCAATGACAGAAAAAAACATTGACTTTAGATAAGGTTGCATTTACAGTACATGCAGCTTGTCAATACCAACGTAAATAGAACTGGTATAAGTAGAACAAATGTAAATAGAATCGTTGTTGCGTTCTAAGAACGTGTTTGCGTTCTAGTGATCTGGTTACCTGATGTTCCATCGAAAATAAGTAAATCATAGAATGGTTTCAATGTAATTATACAGTTCACTATTTGTTGTCTCAGATATCGTCCCCGGCTCAAGCCTTATAAACGTTTCCCATTGTATAACAAAGCACAGTGAAACAAAGTATAATGAAAACATGGTAAAGCATGCTGTAGGTAAAATTTGAAAAGAACAGCAAGATCTGGTAAAGCATATTAATAAGCAAACCTGGATAACTATGGTAAATGCACAGGCAAAGTGTGGTAAAACTGCAAAAATCCTGTCATGATCAATCCTGCACCATCCCCACCCTGGGAGACTGAATATACAGTAAGCTGACCCAACAGATCTCCAAGGCCAGTCTCTGTACTCTACACAATAAATGTCAGCGCTGGTTGTAGAGCTCAGCTGATTCTAGCTTTAAAGCCAGCAGGAAGCAGGCAGATCTAGGAGAGTTTCCAATTCAGCGCTGTTTCTTTTGTGGGACACGTTTGATGCACGCAGCACAGACATGCAGGGCCCTAACAATGGGAAGCAGAAAGGAAAAGCATCAGCCTCTTTCAGGTTCTGTTCTTTGCTTCCCTGCAGCATCTGTCCCATATATCCCACCTGCAGAGCCAATTCTAGTCAAGCTCATTTTAACTGCAGAGTCAAACATGAGTCACGGCTCAAAGTCCAAAACACTCACACAACACAGTGCAGCTTGCACCCAACGGCAAGCCACGCCTTTAGACTACGTCATAGCAAGATATGTTGGATTTTAATAATCTGCTGGCCCTTTAATAATGATCTAAACAGTATTTCGATAATTGTATTTAGGTAGCTGAGATGTAGCCCTGTGATTAAGCTGGTGGGTTTGACCCACTCGCAGTGCGCATCTAGTTTTGAACACTGCGTTAATAAAATGTGTTTCCTCCCTCGCAGAGGTTCCTTCTGCCTCTTCTTCTTCTCAATAGGATTCTGTGCAATTCTGACCCTGGCAGACATCATATTATATTTGATCATTACTGTTACTTACAGCGGTCAATGGGGTTTCCAAAACTCGGGGGGAACGCAAGTATACTTTTAGATGTTGTTGTCGTGACTTCTGTTCGGCTCAGTGACACACAGAGAGCTTTCAGATGAGAAGTTACTGCAGGAATTCTGGGCTCCTGCTGTCGTGTATTTAACTTGACTTAAGCACAGGAGAAAAATCCTTTAAGAAACTCTTCTGTGCATGTATTAACAGCAGCTTGAAGTCTTCGAAAGAGACACGAAGCAGAGGGCCAGCGTATCCCCTGACACTAAACTAAATAAGTGTGACTTCAGAGACTGGGACCCACCGGCGTCTGGACAAAACCAGCAGCTCAGCCTCGGACTCCCGACAGTCGCACAGTCTGCATTCATTTAAGTGAATGGATGGAAGCGTCTTTTTTTCTTCTTAAATAGATGTTACTGAAAGGAAGGAGATGGGACTGTGGCGCCCAATGAAAAGAAGCACTTGAAAACACATTGAGCTGGATTCTGAAAGGAAAACCCCAAAGCACCCATTACAGTTCTGAAACAAATACGAGCTGACTTCAGACTCACTTGCACTGTGAGGATTTGGAGTAAAGAGTTCTCCACTGTGTTGTGTTACTGAAGCTATGTACTTGCAGAACCTGTGGGATGGATATTCATCCCTCTCCCTTATGAAGAACAACAGGGTTTTATTTTACTGAAAGTGTCCCACAATCTTGTTTTATACCAACAATACATACATACTACAACTACTACTAAGACATTTTAAAATACAAAAGAGTTCTCCAGTTAGAATGTGATTCTTTCGCTGCTGTTTTGAGTCACCTCGCTACCGTTACAGTTTGCTTTTCCCCTGTTCACTCATCATGTGCTACTCAAATCTGTGCAAATATTGATTCCCATATATCTTTATCAGGCTGTTATACAGATAGGCTGGGTGTGGGTGGTGCCTGCTGTTCAAATGATAAGTATTTACAGCTCTTAACAGAACTTATATAGCCGGGATAAAAAACAAAAAGATAGAAAAAGATAAGCTGTATTCAAAAATAAGTGATTTGCTTCAAGCTCTAAAACAGAAAGAGAGAGATGAGCTTGCTGTTGGACATTTTTAATCACAATCAAGTTATTGTAGCAACGCTGAAACAATAGATCAGTATCTGAAAGCCATCACCGCCCCACATGAAAAGCCACATTCATAGCAGCACCCCCTTTTATCATGTAAACTGACGCCTCAGTCTGTGTGAGAACCTGTGTCCAGACCCGTCACACGGGCCAGCAGATCCCCGTTGATTGCACACTAATTCACCGCTGTGTTTCACACGTGGTTAGAGGCTCCGCTGAAAAAGCAAAGACACAAAGCCAAGCCACCTCTGGGGCTCGCAAAGAAGAACACGGCATGCCACTGTTGCTACATTTATTGTGGCTTTATTTGCTGTGCAGCAGTCCGGGATATAGGGGAGGCAATATGTATACGGCTCAGGGGGCAGACTGCACCAAAACAGCGCAATGTGAGAATTAGCAGCATACGCAGAACAAGTTAGGGTCTACTGAAATCTATTAACAATCATTGGATTGTGGTCGCCCCTGCTGGAGAGGCAGGCCCCAGGGTCGGCTGTGCATGAGGGTGCTCGGAGTTAAACAGAGACAGGCTGGATAGATTATAAAACAGAGCTTTCAATGCCAGCGCATTGGGACCCAGCTTGACCATCGCTGGTTTAGCCTACAGGCTGTGGGATCCCTGATTTAGCCACAGTTCTAATTTACAGCGAGTCCATTCTCGTAGCACAATTAAAATAATTGCTCTGGCTGCTGGACTCATTCCCCCAGCAGTTTTGAAAGTGTTTGCTTCCAGCGCCGAGATTCAGGAGCGTTTTTTTTTGTGCTGTTAATTTTAAAATTCAGTGGCAATTTAAAGCTTTCTCAGCTCATTGTTAGTTCTGATGTTCAGAAACACTCCCACGCACAGATCTGAAATTCACACTCCTCGTTGAAAAAGCTCGAGCTGCAATATCAGTTCACAGTCCACACATACGGTAAGAACATGCAATGAAACGAACAAAACAAAAAAATAAAAAATAAAACCTGGATGTTAACTTGAGGGCCCAGAGGGCTACTTTCTTGAATCATATTACACGACGTTTATTTTATTAATTCTCAAAGAAAGAGCTTCATACCGTACTTGTAGTAAATATGCACTTCTCCATAAAAACAGTACATTTGCATACCATCATTATAAAGGGAACAAAGAGCTGGTCAGTAATGCAAACACATGGCAGAACCTCACTTGCACATATTACCTGCTCTGAATATTGCATCTAAATATTGATGTTGGTTTCCTGGGCTCCCCAGAAGGCACATTAATAAGAGTGCTGATTAAATACTGTATGAGAGTCCTGGTTAAATACTGTATGAGAGTCCTGGTTAAATACTGTATGAGAGTGCTGATTAAATACTGTAGGAGCCTCACGGTGCTCATGAGTTTTCAGGAGGTCATCTGGGGTATTGTCTCAGCTGAACTCTTCTTTTTGCTGCTTTGATATGTTAAGCCCTCTGTTTATCCAGTTGTAGAGATCAATGCATTCAATTTGTTATTAGTACTTGGGCGAGGGACACCCTTAGAAGACGTGTGTTAAGTGCCCAGTATCAATATGAAGTACGGGTCAGCGTTAGTCCCGACGGTGGCAGATCTCTCCTTGTAATTTCATGTTTTCAGCCATGAGAACTGCACAAAACAAGCTGTCTTAGCACACACAGATGGTCAAGACAGAGCTGTAATATTAACAAGGGGCAGCATCAAAGATGTTTAAAACATGCAGATTGCCATCCCGTTCCCTTTATTGTACACCTCCACAGATCACAGTTTAATTGTATAAGAGCTGTGTACACGCTTACTGCTCGGCACACAATGCCACTGCTTGATAGGAGGGAACAAATGAGGCAATTCAATGGATCTACATAGTGGTGGATCAGAACACTGCTGTTGGTTAGATAACCACACTGGGGCTCTGCTTTCTGTGCCAAGGTTATGAAAGCAACGTCTCGAACAGCACATGCCAGTGTGCATGTAAAATCACAGGGCTCTATTTGAATTACCGCTACTTACAGGAGTGTTAAGGTTTAGATCTATAGACTAGACCCCAGTGTGCAGCTTCAATTGGTTTGGGTGATCCAGCTCAGTCTGAATTTATAGTGTATTACTATACAAAGATAAGATATTGGTGCAATTATCTGGCAATGCTCCAGTGTTTAGCTACTGTAGTAACTGGGGGAGAAGAGGGGGCAATACTTAGCAAGCATAATCTTTTTAATTAAGCAAAAAGCAAAGTGTACATTGTTGTCAGGATAATTGGCACCAGTGCTGCACAGGCTGCTTACTGGCTGTGTATTGGCACAGATTGTTATTACAGGTGCACTTCCATTTATAGATGAAAGGGTGCCTTATCAGAATGACTGCAGTAAACCAACATAAAGCACAGGTGGTCTAGTAATCCAGGTGTTTTACACAGCACACAGAGATATATTGTACAGCAAGGTCTTTGCATGGTCTGTGGGTTATGGGTTAACTCTGAGATCTACTCATGAAGCTCCTTGGAAGGGGCCATGCAGTATTTTCAATGTGTTTACTGTTTATCAGCGCAGTGCAATCGCTCACAAGCTCAAGGGTATGACAGCGAGCCTAACCATAAGACCTCAATCCCCTGCCAGCTCCCTCTGAACGGAGAGCAGCCTTGCATCGGTGAAAAGCCCACTGATACGTTTGCATTATCCTTATCTCTGCGTCGAGTCGGAGGCAGTAAGAGCTCAACACGTTTTCATGTGATCAGAGCAGATGCCAAATTACAACAGCTTTGGCCCACATGTCTTAAAACAACAACGGCGCGGTGGGAGTGTGCCACGCCAGCCTCTGTTAGAAACGGGCATAAGAACATAAGAACATAAGAACATAAGAAAGTTTACAAACGAGAGGAGGCCATTCAGCCCATCTTGCTCGTTTGGTGCCTCCTATTTTCTGTTCTGAATGCCCCTTTCAGAACAGAAAATCTCTGGGTGTAACCCTGCGTTGCGCGATCCAAGTGCTGGGAAACAGGAAGTATCTGCAGCAACTTCATTTTGCTGATGTCTCACTGTGCACATATTTACAGAAACAATTCATGTACAGTACTGTCAAAACCCAACAGATCCCTCCGACTGAAGATCATTCTCATTGATCCATCAAGACATCCGAATAAAACTAAAGGTTTCAACCGAGTGTCATTTTCAATGTCGTGGTGTATCGAAAGAGAAATCTGATGAATGATGGTGGTACGACTGAAATAAAGAAAGCTTGATACGGATCAATACTATGCTATCCGGAGCACCTAGTTCAGTGTGCTGTGTGCTGAATGCACTGCAACACAGGGTTACAATGGTCAGAGCTGCAACTAATTCACAGTTGATTCCAGTGACTGCTATTGTGCAGCTGTGAACTCACAAACAGATCTAACAGCGAGAAACTCGGTGCTGGGTTTGTACAGGTCATCTGGTTAACCAGTAAGCTTCCACTGCCATTAACAGTCGGGAGCTGTTTTATCTGTTTATCTCAGTGCAAGCGGTTAAAATTGAACAGCCTCTAGCCTGTGTTTAAAGAATGATTTGAAATTTCTATGGAAACCTGAAGATTCAATATTCAGCCGCTGTCATGTTTTAGCTGACGGACAAAAGAGGAAGGCTGCCCCTGCCATGTTAATAATGCAAAGCTGCTGTTTAGCAATAACCTGGCTTGCATGCAAGGGCTTCCAGTCCCCAAACAAAAGAGGGCAGGGTGACCCTCAGTATAAACAGGCTCAAATGCAACCGCCCCTTTAAAAAATGAAATGACACGCTTTGCAATGGCATGCACATATAAAGAAGATAAAAGAATCAGAGATTTTTTATTTATTTTTTTTACCAAGATGACTCTATTCTTGAATACTGTACAGTCTCATCGTATTCTGTGCGGAATGTTGGCATGTGGGCATGGCTCCCATTCTCCCCAGTACGCTGGCTCCTTTACGTTTGCAATCTCGTTAGCGTATACAATGTAACACATGCAGTACAGCACAGTCAAAAAAAGGAAAGCAAGCTGCTGCCCCTACACACAGATCCAGCACCTCCCAGCTCTCTGCTGGCTCAGCCATACATCAAGGCTGCTCTGCGAGACACCGCACCTCCAGCGGCTATTCAATAGAACCGCACCGACTTCACAACCAGATATCAAGGGCACAGCACAAAGAACACTGATTCCACCGCTAATGAAGCGCGCCAACACCTCCGTCTGAAAGCATACAGGAGCATTTAAATGCATAAGAACGATCAATGTGACACAGCGGCCGTGCAGCCTCCGGGCCGACGCTGCACAAGCACTCCCGAGCCATCGGACGCCTTAATCTCAATTTCTTTTTCTTTGCTTTTTTTTATTCCCAGACAGGGAGTGCATGTCTTGAACAGGCATTTTTTATTGTGGTTTAAACCCTGGAAGGATTAGGATATGATCAAGCTGTCATCACAATTCAAACATATTAACCCTGTAAAGCTCAAGCATTTTTGAAATGTGAAAAGCTACTTTATTTATGTAACTAATGTAACTATGAATGGGCATCACAGGGTTAATAACACGTCACACGGGGTACAGGGTAACATCTGAACAAACACACAAGTTCTACATAGTTTAGTAGTATACTAAACGTTCAACCAAAAAGTCTTCTTCTTCACTAGGTTTTTTGGTTTTAATGAGTGTCAGCATTGCTAATGCAATATCTTTGTACGGCACTGGATTTCTCAGTACTACAGTAAAATGTCAAGTGTAATCATATTTTGTTTGTTCATTCTAAAGGAGAAAGTGCTTGCAAATAAGAAGATAAATATATCCATTAGGAACCACCCACACACTGACAATACCCTGTCAGTGTGTGTTCAGCATGCTAAATATTTAACAACTGGAAAGATTGGAAACATGGGAGGCTGTGTGGTCCAGTGGTTAAAGAAAAGGTGACCAGACGCCCACACATTTATTTGCCACTGAAACCAATTACCCAAAAATTCATTGACTCCATTATTAACTGCCTGAAGAATACAGGAAATAAAAACAGACGACTCCAGTGTGGCGATCTGATACATCACAGGCTTGGATTGAGGGCTGATACATCACAGGCTTGGATTGAGGGCTGGTACATCACAGGCTTGGATTGAGGGCTGGTACATCACAGGCTTGGATTGAGGTCTGGTACATCACAGGCTTGGATTGAGGTCTGATACATTACAGGCTTGGATTGAGTGCTGGTACATCACTGGCTTGGATTGAGGTCTGATACATCACTGGCTTGGATTGAGGGCTGGTACATCACAGGCTTGGATTGAGGGCTGGTACATCACAGGTTTGGATTGAGGGCTGGTACATCACAGGCTTGGATTGAGGGCTGGTACATCACAGGCTTGGATTGAGGGCTGGTACAAGCATTTGCTTTGGCAGGGGTGGCACAACTTCAAGACTAATTAACGAGGAGCGTTATTAAAAAATCACTGAGGAATGTCCGCACACCGAGCAAACGCATTGCCGTCTTGGCTGACCACGGTCCTGTTGGTTTGCAGGACCTTGCTAGAAAAACAATACTGCAATGATCCCGTTGGCCATTTCACAGCGTCTGTGCTGCTGTTCCTGCGTGTCCTTGAGTGGGAGGATAAAGGTCACTGCAGTGCTGTAAAGGGGGTCTAGCTCTCAGGCTGCAGTTTTACTGACCGTCTCTATGGGAACCAGTGGCTAAGTGTCCAGCTCTTGCAGACGGACTGTGTTAATTAATCCCTTTTTTTCCCTTTGTAGGGGGGAGGGAATGAATGCTGCACCAGGAAGTTATGTGCAGCATTTATGCAGGTCTCCCTCTGTTCTCAAGAAGAGCGTTTCTAGGTTGCAGGTTGTTTCCATTTGAAAAAAGAAAACAGTAGGGATATTTTTTTGGTTTGGTTTACATTTAATTTACTCAATTAAGTTATGCACAACCCACAAATCAGTGTGGTTTTTAATATGAAGAATTAAGTATTGAGCAGCTGCCATAAATGTGAAACAAATGCGTCTTTAAGAAATGAAACCACCCCCCCTTTTTAAGAGAGCCATTTTATGAATCTAGTTTCTTCACTAGTTTCTAAATTTGCAGAAACTCTTAAAGACTATTTTAGTTCCTTGCTCCCAGTTGGAAAAAAAAGCTGTGTGTTATTTTTCAGCAGGCTATCTCCTGAGCAGCAGGCAGTGCAGTGCCTAATTAGTGCACCTGTCCATCTACTGGTACAGAGCAACATGCTGACTTCCACGTGCTTCTCTCCCTGAGCCTCTCTCTGCACGAGGTGCTGCAGAGGCGATAATTGCATGCTTTGCCAGGTTGCTGGGGTTATTATTTTCTCTCTTGCTTTGAAGCTCTACTCTGACAGGGTTACAGAACTGTACAATACATTACAAATCCATTTTTCTATAGCGCCCTTCACACCATGGCATCTGAGCGCAGTACAAAATGAAAAACAAAACAGGAGCGCTCATGTTTACAGTACCCCAGTACCCTCCAGCTACAACCAATTATAGAAAAGCACATTCGAAAACATATGTTTTCAACTGAGACTTAAAAGAATCCAGTGTTTCAATGTCAACCGGAATCGCATTCCACGAGCGAGGAGCACAGCAGCAAAAAAACTCCAGCTCAGCTGACTGAGGATGAATTATTTGGAACAACTAAGAATTCTGCTTCTTCTGATCTCATAGAACGAATAGGAATATCCAGAGTTAGCAGTCCTTGGAGGACCCTATAAGATATTATGGCATCTTTAAAGGACCAAAGCACTGGAGTTATATGCTGTACTGCCTGATAATGCACAGGGATTAGAAACACCCACACCTATGTAGCACACACTTTTGTGCAATTTGGCCCATTTTCCATGACTGCTTCATTTGCTGTGCAGATGGTATCACTGTCACTTTGGAGGCAAATAGCTTGCGCTAGACAGCACGATGAACAGCCACCTCCCTAAATAAAATCTATATTCTGCGGCTGAACGGAGAAGCCGGGTGGACAGAGTAAACTGGGGAATCAAGATAAACTGTTAAACATTCATCTGTGCTGTGCTTTTTTTTTTGCCACAGTCAGCTGGCTCTACCAAAGACACCCCATGGATCACTAGAAGTGCTGTTACATCATTTTGATGTGTGAATCAGACCTGGAGACAAGCAGCTTCGTTTCAGCTGCCTGCCGCTCTGGGTGACAGAGAGGAAATGTATGGGTCTTGTTATGTTCTACTTTCTTTACTTATCAAGTTAAAAAAATGATAATTTAGTGGATATCAAAAACCTTTTGCTTTCTGTATCGGGGGGGAAAGTATATGCCTGCTTTTCCAATGAGATAAGCTGTGTAATGGCAACACTGGTTATAAATAAGCTGCCCAATATATTGCTTCCAACGATCCTGTGCAATATTTTACATCTAACGGATTCAAGTCTCCTAGACTGTAAGTGTTTAGTTAAAGACATGAATTGTAACACTACATTGAATATTACATCCATTTTATTTTAGCTGTATTATTTATTCAATTCATAAATAGTAACCTGTACAATCCTATATAAGACAGGGGATGATTGAAGACTCCCAGTTTGAGTCATTCCAGGTTTTCCTGTGAACCTTTAACTGTAATTCACCTATACAAAAGCTGCGTGCTGTGCCTAATTAAGATTAGCTGTGTGTAACTGAGCTCACACTGAAGGCTGGAGTGCCTCAGACTGCTATTCAATGAGAGTCTGCAGTTACACCCTACACAAGGCAGCGCACTCGTTAGCGCAGCAAGAGAACCCATCCGGGTTAAAGGACATGTTGTTCAGCAGACATCTACAGCACTGACCGCTGTGAGAAGCAGACATGTCCTCTGAGCAGAGCTGCAGTCTCACTCTGCCCTCGGCATTGCGACAGGGCTGGTGGAAGAGAGAAATCTGCATTGGCACTGAAGGGAAACCAGCCTGCAACCCAGTGCAGATTGCATCACCTTATAAATGAGAGGTTTGCAACATGATGCATTCACCATCCATTACTGCAATAACTCGGGCTGAGCCGTTCTCAAGAGTCCCAGTAGTACTGAGCCCCCTCTAGATCTCCTTCTCTGGGCACACTTATACAACTCAGTTTGGTAAAGACGGCCAATTTGTGTTCTGAGATTATCTCCCAGTTCAGACACAAGTCTTACAAATAGTAAGGCAAAGGTTCTACAGCACGCGAAGAACGGTTTCAGTATTTCAATCCGGTGTGAAGAACACAACCCCAGCCGATGTGCAGCCATGAGCTGGAAAGCTGCTTGCTTGTTCAGACAGTCATTACTCAGCGATTCAAGCTCGTTTTTGGTTGTTTTTTTCAGCAGAGCCCAGGCTGTATTTTTGGGTCGAGATGTAATTAAATCTGGATTTATTCAACATGAGTAAAGCAATGTCAGCTGGGATTAAATCAAACCACTCTGCGAAAGCTAGGGGATGCTGTTAGCACGGCACTGCAGACTTGCACAGATATTAGCAGTTAAAGAGCTTAGCGCAACTACTGAGCAACAGACAGCTAGAGCAAAATATAGAAACTGTCTGCTATCCAGTGCGACATTTCAGAGCTGTTCTTTAAAAGTGCCGCACCAAAAAATGATTTCGAAGGGTAGATCTGAAACACAAAAGCAGTTCCGTTGTTTAAAAAAAAAAAAAATGCCTCCAATGTGCTCCTGTTTTGCTTTTGAGGAGTTTTCAGACAACGTTATCAACAGATTCACAGGCAAGGAATGTGTGCTTCTCGTGGCACCATCAAATTCATTGTTATAGGTTGCTGTGCTTGGGCTGCGTATTTGCTTAAGCTCAATGTAAAGGCAAGCTTGTGGGAACGTACTGATCAGGACACTCCTTACTGGAGTACTCTTCTGTTGTAATCTCTTGTCGTAATTAGAACTGTTGGCAAGTTAGAAGAATTTAGTACCAATCGTATTTGTTATGCAAAGCGATCAATCTGATAATATTAATATAATATAATACACCCGCCTGGAGAAAAAAAACACACAGATCATTTCATTAGAATGTGGGCTGTCGTAAGTTGCTTTCCATTTAGTTTGCAGGTTAATTATTTTGTAATGCATTTATTGTATTTACTGTATTTACCCCCCAGAATTACTGTATAGGCCTAATCATGCAAATACAGTAAGCACTGTTGCTATTTCACAGACATACATTGACCTGATACGGCAACTCATTTTCACATTGCGAGGGGTTCAGCTACCAACGCACACGCACGCACAAACACGCACGCACGCACGCACACACACACACGCACACACACAGACTCACGCACTCACATACGCACGCACGCACACGTACGCACACACAGATGTAGATCCTGCAAGGGCTGCGGTCTACAGGCTCTGAAATTAAAATCATGGCAAGCAGCTTCCCTCTGGGGTTTATGACTTCCCTCTCCTTCAACACTTACTCGATAATAAATCATTCATGACGGCCTTTCAATTATTTAAGCCATTAGATCATTAAATAAAAAGTGAAGCTGGTGCCGCCGAGGACAATTGCAAGCTAAAAGGTCACCCTGTCCCGGTAACGAGAGTTTGTGTGGCACTGGTACACAACGCAACACAGAGGTCCCACTTAAACTGAATTAGGAGACGCTTCTCAGATTATAAACAGATATCTATATGATTTGACAGCTTCTTCTCAGGGTTCTAGTTCTTCTGCATTGAACTGTGAAACTAACTTAACCCTTTAAAGCTCACAGTCCTACAGGTCAGGCAGTAGCAACGGTACATTAACTATCATGACCGTCCTGAAAGTAGGACAGCTTTTCCCTACAGTATGATCCATGAAACACAATGCTGGTCCCTGATGGCTTCTTCCTCCCAATGCATTCTGTCAGTTTGCTCTGCCAACAAGGATCTAGATGCAGCAAGGCCTGCAATGGACAGCTCCTGCTTTTGCACAGCAAGTGGGATGGGTTTACTGACTCTGGTTTCAACTAAGCTGGAGATATTTAAAGCCCTTTCCATTTCACCTCCTCCATCACACCCACCCGTGCGTTTCATTACTGGAGAATGTGATTGATGGGTACCGTTTAAGAAATGTTTCAATAACTCCTACTCCATTCCTCACCAGGAGGCGGTCGGCTGTTTTCCTTGCTTTGCACCTCAATCATGCACCCCTGTGCCATTCGTGAGCCCCTGACCCCAGCTGCTTTTAAGGCGAGGCTACAGATGGACTTGCGTTCCCTGGATTTTGCTGAATGTTTTTTGTTTCATAGTTTCAGCTGCTGCATGAAACAAACCTGTTTACAGTGAACACTCAAAGAGACAGTCTTTAGATACAGATGCATCTGAATGCATACGAGACCTCGAAAGCCTCTTCTACAGGTGTAAGAGGAAACGGTATCATTGTTTGGATATGCAGATGTGAATAACATCGCCTGTTTCTTTCCATTTCCGCTCACACCTGAGGAAGAGACTGGAGGTTCTGAAAGCTAGTGATTTTATATGTTACTTAATCTAATAAAAAAAGGATCAAATCTTCTAATCTATAATCACAAACTTGAATAGGTGGTCTTTATCAATATATTATTATTATTGATTTATTTGGCAGAAGGCTTTGGCGACTTACAGAAGTTACAGGGCAGTAAAGGGTTACAAGGCAGTTTCATATTTATTTGTACAGTAGGATACAAATTGGATAATATCATCATAATTACGGCTGGGTTTTTTTTCACGGTTATTAGATTTCATGATTTCTGTGATTAAAAATGATCAGTTTTGAATGTGACAAAGTGATTTCTTTTCTGCTTTAATAAATATAATATTTAATAGTGCCCATGGTGTGCCGTGAAAAAATCCAATAAAATACATAATGTATCGTGTTGCATAAACACTCTTCTGTTTGTGTCCTCAGAGTCGAATGGCTGAGAGTTTGCGTCTGTTTGACTCCATCTGTAATAACAACTGGTTCATCAGCACCTCCCTCATCCTCTTCCTGAACAAGAAGGACCTGCTGGCAGAAAAGATCAAGCGCATCCCGCTGACCGTCTGCTTCCCCGAATACAAGGGCCAGAACACATACGAGGAGGCGGCCGTCTACATACAGAGGCAATTCGAGGACCTGAACCGCAACAAGGAGACCAAGGAGATCTACTCCCACTTCACCTGCGCCACGGACACCAGCAACATCCAGTTTGTGTTTGACGCGGTCACAGACGTGATCATCCAAAACAATCTCAAATACATCGGGCTGTGCTAGGGGCGCCCGTCTAACTTCTGAAGGAATAGGGACCTTTAAAACATGAGCTCGTGAGAGCAAGTGGAGAGAGAGGGAGAGAGGGAGAGGGAGAGAGGGAGAGGGAGAGGGAGAGGCAGGGGATTGAATGAAGATGGCAGCGCTGGACACTGGCAGCCGGTTCAGATGCATACTGACCCAGCGAGATGTAACTGGCGGTCTATAAAGGAACACGGCCCCTTGATTTGCCTGGTTCGATGCTGCTTTCCTGTACTTGTTTTTATTGAACGTTGGTTTGTTGTTTTTTTTAATTATTATTACATTTGGGAGTCTCCTATCTTCTTTTGAAGTCTGAAAACCACCAAACGAGTGCAGCTGTGGTTTAAACTTTCGGATCTGAAGACAGGAGCTCAGAACGCGTCTCGTACCAGGATTTCTACAAACTCAATTTTGAAGTGGATCACAATCCAATTTGTTTAAAAAAAAAAAAGGATTTTCAGATCAGTCCCTTTTTTCTTTATTTACTAAACCTGGGCGTGCATCAGATGCACAAAGTCAGAAGCTTTTACTATGATTTTACACTGCGTGACATATGACATACCCCAGTCAGAAGAGGGACCGTGCCAGATCTCTACAATAAACCCGTGTTTTTACACTTATTCTGTTAAGAATAGGCAGGAACTTCATTTCATTTTCTTTTTAATCCCCCCACACCAACTTCTAACAAGTGCTGCGTGCAAAATTCTACAGCTGTCTTTTGAAAGTTATTTATTTAAGAAAAAAAAAATATATATATATATTAATAGAGCTGTATGGAGAGCAAGTTGAACAATAATATATTGTTTTTCAAAAATCGTTTTTGAAAGAAAGAAGAAAGTTTTATGGTTTACTTAATATCACGGAAAAGGTTGGGGAAAAAACAAACAATTATTACTGTATTTTATGTCTTAAATCTGTCGGGGAAGCTGGGAAGAAGGAGAGGTCTGATGGACCGCAGCAGCATCGCTCCCGAAGGAATGAGACCTTAAACCACAATAAAAGGCAGAAATCTATTTACCATAAATGTTATTTGAGTGGACATTGTAATGGCTTATAATATGTAAATAAAATACATTAGAAAATATAAAGCACACTTTCTTTAGGCTGGACAGCTCGCCTCACTTCTACAAAGATACGTTTGTGAAATACTCAGCTAAGGGCTTTCAGACTGATTTAAAGGTGTCCAGAAATGAAAATAAAGCAAATGATGCAAACTGTATCTTTTTTGTGTAAATGTGATTATTATGATCATTCTAATCATTCTTCTCAAGAGGACAAGCAAACACAAGTACAGCTTTCTGATTCCATGATTATTTTGCTTTTAAAACACAGTCCCAACAATCCGTAGCCACCTTTATGAGCTTGGATTGTTTTAAGACTGGTTGACTGGGAAGGTGCGCTAAAGCTGAGGGTACATGAAGCCACTGTGTGGCTTGAAACTTGGTTTCTGGAGACTAGGTTTCAGGAGACTGCACGGCACACCAGGGGAGACTTGGGGTTTTCAGGAACAGTGGCTTGAAACCTGGTTCCAGGAGCCCGGGAGACCTAGTTTGAGACGACTTTGCTGCATCAAACCCCAAGTCTCCCCTGGTGTGCCATTCCTAAACTCCTGAAACCAAGCTCCAAGCCACACAGTGGCCTTGTCTACACACCCTTCGGATCGGAACTTGCAAGCTAGTATTTTGGATAGTTGAATTTCAATTTTAAAAAGAATTATTTTAAATAGAGTAAGGTGCTGTAAGGGGGAGGGAGGGGGTGTTACAATTATAACATCCCACAGCTCGGAATAGGGTGACATTTTAATTAACGTTTCTAATTGAGGTTCCTAACCAACACGAAATTCAGCAAACACCCTTGCTGAAGGATTAGTCATGTGCTAATCTGTGATGCTAAAAAAAAAGTTTATGTAAAACTGCAGTATGCAATGCTTTTCAAATGTTATACAGCAAAAATAATAACCATGTTTTCTTATGCAATCCATTATACCCTTTGTCACATAGAGCCCGATAAGTCCCGGCTGGCTGTTAGGAAACGCTGCAGTGCAGACCTGATTGTCATGTCATCATGTATTCTTGTTTGGTGTGTGTTCTTTTTCAACAGGTACACTAAAGCAGAGAGGCTTCCCACCTGTGTGTTATATAACCTTGAAATAACCCCCAAGATAGGGCATCTACAGTAATGCAATCCCAAACCATTACACAGAAACGCTTCAGAGCTGACTTATTAAAAACAATCTGACATGCTGCTACAGGCAATTCAGCATCCCTGTTAGCGATCTGTCGCCTTCCTCAAAGGTGATAATTAAACAGGTACGCTAAAGAGACGTGGCAATGCGGAGGAGTGAACGCCAGTGCAAGTCTTCAGCAGCTGATGCTCTTGCTGCTTTGTGAGTTGGTCAGCTGATGATTTCCCAAGCACAGCAGCAGCCAGCCACGTGTCAAAGGAGCCGGCTGATCCTTCTGTCTTCATCCCTCCTGCCTCAGCCATTTCCCCTCCATGCAGGAACGCAGTACTCTGCTTCTGCCACCAGGCTTTGTCTGAGCGTCCCACAATGTCTTTTTAAACATGCTTAATCAGGTTGTTACGTTTTGCGGCACACAGGATGATATCAAATCCGAACCTGGCAGAAACGCCTTCTGTGCAATGGTCATAATCAAGCCAAGTGGCCGGGTCCCACAGTTCACCTTTTAGATGGAAATGACCCTTTTGATATTGACACCGTACTGTGACATTGTGCTTGTTGGCTGGTTACCTGCTTGCAGCACGGTTAATTAATTAAGATGCTGTGTCAGTCAATGCTGTCAATAGGCAAGGCTGAGGGAGGCTACAGAGGAATAAACAACAGCCCTTTATAAACGATACACAATACAACAATGAAAAATTAAGAAACCGGAATAAAAACCACGTGGCAAACATGACACCTGCTGTACCAGCGATGCTTCCCCACCTGCGTTAGCAGGGTCTCTAACAGGGATGGAAATGAAGAAAAAAAAAACAGAAACACACAGAGGGTTCAAAAAGCTTTGCAAACCCGCCTCACAGCGCAGAACAAACTAAAAGTGTAGCACGCAGGAAAAACAAAGCAATTCAAATCGGAAGGTCTAAAAGCACAGCACTGAGAAATGACAGCAAGACTATTTTGACAAACGGACGATGCAGAGTCTTCAAGCCAAGGGGAGCAGGTGCACGGCTCGGCAGTGCTGCTGAATTGCACTTGCGTAGGAGCTGATCTCTGTTCTGTTGTGTGTACAAGCCTGTAGCTCAATTCCGGTAGAGTTTTCTTTTATGTGACGCGATGCCATTTTCTAGGTCATCCTGCCTCCTGTCAGAACGACTACCAAACCCCTTTGTGTTTCTTCCCTGCTTGGAACACGCACACACAAAAGCCTGATTGATGCAGCAGGGATCAAGATAACCTCACATCTGCCAGCTGGGACTGTGCTACTGCTACCAGTACAGGTCTGTGGTGTTCAAAAGCATTTTGAAAAACTCTAAGGTGCGACACATAATCATACACCAGCTGAAGCTGACATCCCTGGAGGGTGGATGTAAGTATGTGAAATAAATGTCGAAATGATACAGCTTTTTCTCATTTGTTTTCAAAAGCAAAACGCTGGTCAAAACTCTTTGGGGAGGGAGGGTGGGGGGGGGGGGGGGGGGGGGATTCAAGTTCAGTATGTGTTATCCAGTAACCCCCTTGCTAATCGCCTTGTAAAAAACAGGTCTGCTGTGGAAATCCTTGTGTGCCATCTAGTGTAAGCCTGTGTCACTACACCAGGAATGAATGCAGTTTGCAGATTACAAATTGGGGTTTGTTTACAGTGATATTTTATTTTAGGCTTTTAGAAATGATAAAGTTTTGTGCAAGAGCCTGTAGCCCTTTCTCTTACCGCCTGGAAACTCTGACATCATTTCGATGGCCATGTGCATGTTCTTGCGACAGACGTCCACCGGCTCATCAAACAGCTGGGACAGAGGAAGGATAACATCGCTCTTCAGAAACGCAATCCTTTAAAAGAATACCACAACAGCCCTGTGAATTAGCTCCATTTCATTTTGCACCAGTAGCTATGCACACTGTCATTGTGCATAGCAAGCTTGTAGCTGTTGCATGCATTTACCATAGTCAATGGTTTGCCATGCGTTTTTGAAACCCATTTCATGCATTAATATGCTTTATTATCTCTCTGGGCTTTCCAATGCTTGCATAGGCTTTATTAAACTTTGCTTTTACTGCAGGAAACGTTTATACAGAATAGAACAATAACACACCCAAACACAGCAAAGCAACAGAGTAAATGTGCTGCACAGTGTCCATTGATGGTAGCTCACCTTCCTACGTTATGGGTAGTGAGGCGGTAGAATATCTCTGTGGTTTTCATGCGCACTGTGCTGTCCACATCTCCAAGGAGACGTTTTAGGCTCTCCAGACACCCTACAGTTGCAGTGGGTTAAAAGTTGACACTCTTAATCACAGCAGTGAAAATTTCCATCTTTAATACACAAAACCAATGACCCACAATGTCTGTAAAATCCTGTTGACCTTAAACTGGGAATGTGCACGTCAAAGACATGCAAAAGGTTTTTAAAAACAAGCACTCAGTCCGGGTCCTGTTGCCATGGCAATCGCTGACATTATTCACTTAGCAATGCGATTAGTTCCACCTTTGCCTTTTTCTCTGCACATATTGCACATTAGAGCTCCCAACAGTCGTTGATAGCATGACATCATACAGCACAGAGGGGTACTGTACTGCAGGCATCTTAACGATCCGCACAGCGCTGAATTTAATAATCTGCTGAGTGATCATAACTCAGGATACACAGCTGTCATTTGTTACAGTTGCTCATAGATATTTTGCACGTTTAATGAAGTCGCCATTCTATTTTGTCTTTGAAGACGAGTATGTGCAACGAGGTCAGCTTCCGGTTGATACAGAGGGATTGATCTCACTCCTTTCATGACCAGGTTTTTTTTTCAGGATAGTGGGTTTATGAACAGGGCAGGTGCTCTGCAAACTGTCAACAAACTGTGAAGCAGAAGAAAATCGCTTGGGACTCACTGGACATAACGGATGAAAAACCAGGTCCCTTTGTATAGAATATCCCTGTCATTCAACCAGCTGATCTGCATTTCCACACTATAGTCATCTTATAATGAGTTGTACCGCGTGTAACAAGACTACCACCGTACATCAAACTATAGCCCCCACCGTGGTGCAGTTTGTGATGCTTTTCCTCGTGTTTATCAGAACTATCAAGGGCCATCTGCTGATGCAAAACTACCCTCTGTGTCACCTTATCATTGAAAAAAATCCCTTTGTAATCGACCACAATGCACTATATTTCCCAAACTAATACATAAGTTTATAAAAGACCATCAAATACCACTTTAGTCTCTTATCTTATGGAGATGATCTTGAATTAAACTGAGCATGTATTTGGCTGTGTGGTCCAGTGGTTAATGAAAAGGGATTGTAACCAGGAGGTCCCCGGTTCAAATCCCACCTCAGCCACTGACTCATTGTGTGACCCTGAGCAAGTCACTTAACCTCCTTGTGCTCCGTCTTTCGGATGAGACGTAGTTGTAAGTGACTCTGCAGCTGATGCATAGTTAACACACCCTAGTGTCTGTAAATCTCCTTGGATAAAGGCGTCTGCTAAATAAACACATAATAATAATAATAATAATAATAATAATAATAATAATAATAATAATAATTTGCAATTCTTCAATCTACCTACACTTACGAGTTGGACCACGCTTGCATGTGCGCTTTGCTGTGCTTGGTGTCGTGAAATAGCCGGCAAGAAACCTGTTGATTGGAACTTACCTAGACGCATGGCTTCCAAAGCGATCTCCGGGTCGTGCACCAAATCGCACAGGGACATGAGCGCCCTTTGCCGGGTAATCAGCTCCGGGTTCTGCAGTTCCTCGTTGAGTTTGGGCACAGCCCGTCTTCCGAAAGCAATGGGGGCTTTGGTGCAATCGATATTTGGGGGTAAATGACCCGAGATACGAATGGTGGTCATATCTGATAAGAAACAAATATACAGTATATACAAAATCAGATATCAGCAACTGAAAAAATAAACGGAAACACAAATCAATAACGTTGACCCGATTGCACAAGGGGAGATTGCAAGAGACGACTACGAGTTTCACAAAACAAATACCTAACCGTATATTAAGAAAAAAACAAACATCTCAAGTTAATTTAAGTTAAACATATGTAGAACCTTAAAAAAAATGTGACGAATAATCAGCTTTCTATAAACCTTGGAAAGTTTATTCGAAAACTCCCGCAGTTACTTCAGCGTTCTGTTCAGTTTACAGTCAGCGTCTTCCGCTTGCTTCGGTTGCTTAGAAACCGCGAGGTCGATGCGGCGGAGTGGGCGTGGTCGAGGGCGGGGCGGTAGAGAGCCATGTTTAACGTCTAATTTAATTTGGATGTGTTACAGTGGCTCTGGTATGTCCCTTTCATTAAAAACATGTCTGAACGGCAGTAATTCATTACACGTTCTGTTCAGTAAATCATGAATGGAAAACGGACATCTCTGACAGACGTGCAGTGCTGTTAAAGCTCCGCCCTCGTGAGCGACGTTCTGTCGGGGACGCTGATTGCCATGGTAACGTTTCGGTCCGCGACACTCACAAGCTCACGGTTGCTGCTGACACTTCACTCTTCAGACGACAACAACAACAACAGCAGCGACCTGTGTAAGTATTATTAATATATTGCTTCCAGTGCTAAAGACATGTACGTGTCAATACAGTCGCGGTACACATTACGATTCATTGGAATAGGGCAGAAATAAGTATTCGTCTTTGATGTCTGGTGACTGTATTATTAATGGGTTATCGTGTTACAACCATTGTGAGCTAAACGTGTATATTAATTGACTATACATAAAAATCGTTATGTTATACATTGTGGCATAAATTTGAATTCAGACTGCAACAAATGTGACTTTTTTCAGCTCTCCTTACATTACAGCTGTTGTGTTCCTGTGTGTTTACATAGCGATCCTCTGTCCCTCCACAGCGGCCGAGCGAAACCGACTGCTCTCTCCCTTAACGAGGACACGGGTTTGAATCACAGCTGCAAGATGGACAGCGGGAGGTTGCATTTATCAGCGCAGGTTAGCAGAGACAGAGTGATATCCAAGTTCCCAAAGGTAAAAAAAAAAAAGTCAATTTTTAAATAAGGCTGATGTTACTAACAGTAGGATTTTTACTGGTATTAAGGCAGCTGATTCCGCTGCTGCAATAGCTGCATGAAACAACATCTTAATATAACCTCCCGTTTCACTTTCTCTAAACTTAAAGTCAATCAAATACAAGTATTTCTCTTTCTTCAGTCCGGTCTTTTTGGGACTTCGTACTGGCAGTAGAATCTGTACTGGTAATAGGAAACTGCTGCCAGTAGATTTTCTACAGGTTCTAAAATCAGTAATAGAAAATAAATAAATAAACCAGTACTGTTGTTTAGCTGCATGCTGTTAACCCTTTAATTCTGTGTCTGTTTCACTGTCTTTGAAAAACAAATACAAATGGGGCATTGATGTTACTTAGTATGTTAGGTTACACTGCTCTGCTGCAGAATGAGAGCGCTCTGCAGTTATATTAGGGGTTGAAAGAGTTACAAAGAGAATGGCTTTCCATGCTAGTTCGTTAGTTAGTTATTAACTGGAGTAAACACTTTGGAAATGTGCTCCAGTGTGTCCCGGAAAGTCTGTGTAATTATACATTATACAATCCCATTGCAATCACAATGTATTCACGGTAAATCCCTTTTGTAAAGAAAAATGAGAAGTCAGTGGAAGCATGCCACGTGTGTGTCAGGTTGAAGACGCAGGTATTTGATAATAATAATAATAACCATCATAATACCAACGAGCAAAACTGGATATGCAGGAAACTTTTTTTTTTTTTGAAGTACAATAAATCTGGAAATACAGCTTTTAATTCCCACCTGGGCCTGGGAAGATGTAAGCATGCCACTGTGGAATGCAGCAATACAAGTGTCACAGCTGTAGGCTATAGTATAAGCTGTAGGCTATAGTATAAGCTGTAGGCTATAGTATAAGCTGTAGGCTATAGTATAAGCTGTAGGCTATAGTATATGCTTACAGTAGGGTAATTGTTAGAAACATATTCGCTTTGTAAAAAGAAAAGGGCATGTTTCACGTCCAGACATAGACAGCGTACTGCTTCAAAGACAAACACGTGCTTTCCAAGATATGGCCTTCCAGGTATCGATGTTAATAGCTTTCTATGCTAAACAAGTCCACTCCAGTGTAAAGATCACTTTCACATTCGAGTGAGTAATGTATGCCAAGACCCCAGGAATGGGGGGGATAGAGGGGCTCAGCGTTGTAATGATGTTATTGTATCCCACTTAGAAACACTTTTCTAAAAGCAATTGTAAAAAGGGTTCGACTGATGAGCAGTGTCTTTGTCAAAGTTTTTATTTTTCATAAATTGTTACAATAGTGTGATCCCTTGTAAAAAGAAAATCCTACAGTAAAGGCATTGCAAAGTGTAATAAAGCAAAGTGAAAAAGCATGGTAAAGCATACGTAATGCACAGAGAGGTATGGTAAAGCATATTAAAAAACATGGCAAAACCGTGATGAACTCTGTTAAATACACAGTACAAGCATGGGAAAAGTTTACCATGCAGATGTGCTGTGGTAAACTTTTATAAGAGGTAACAGCAGCACAATGGGAAGAACATAGTTGACAACATGATCCCTTATGAGGCTCCACTGTATCTCAGGGATATTCAACAGCATTAGATTAGCTCTTGGTAGTGCTGTTGCCACATGACTGCCTCTCTATTATTTTCAAGCTATCCAACCCCGAAATGCTAATCCAGTGTGGGAAGCATGACTTTAATCAGTGCCTATTAGGTTTTGCTCAGTACAAAGAGATAAAACAGCTGACTCATTGGATTAAGAGAAAGAGCCATGTGATGCGAATGATTTCAGCCAGGACACTGAGGTTACAGCAGACTTCACCAGTGTAGCCACATCAAAGTTTCCTGCAGTACAAGCACAGCAAAGTGTAATAAAGCATAGTAAGAGCAGGGTAAAGCGTTGGTAAGCATTGCAAAGCCCATCGATGGATGGTAAAGCATAGTGAATGCACAGCACTGTGTGTGGTGGATGCATAGTGGTAGACAAGTTGACATATTTGTATTTACACAAATCACACGCACATCAAATGATTAATATGTGACGCAGTGAATCAAGGATGTTGTAAAAATAAATATATATCTCTTTTACACAATATTAATTTGTTAACGCAATGCAATTCATGTCTCAACCCAGTGAAGGTTTTTCAGGTCAATGCCTCAAAGGTATTGTATAATTCAGTCATAGAGCCTTGCTTTCCAGTTTGTTAATATCACCTTGGAATGAGGCTGCATACAAAGAGACTTATTTACGGTGAATCTAGTACGTGCCTTTGTGGCACATGTTGCTTTTCTTCAATGCATACCTCCAACTACTCGATATTACATTACTGTATAAAGCTGAATGGTCTTACCAGCCTGTAAACTCCACAACAGGTTGTTTTTTTTTCTGTCCATAGCAGCCACCTGTGTGACAGAATTGTGATTGTTATTGAAAGCTCCTGAGCCCTCCAGGACAAGAAGTGACAAGTGTAGTCTGTCATCAAATGTGCATTTCAACTTCACATAGTTTATCAGCTGGTACACGGCTGGGTATATGAATGAAGGCACGCAAGCACTGCAGAGAAGCATGCAGACGCACTGCTTTTGATGCTAATTGTTAATGCATTGTTGGAGAATTACTTTCACTTACACAGTTAGAAATGTCCCACTGTGTTTAGGTTATGCTTAAGCTTGCGATTCAGTAGCAGACACAAGACTTTGCTGCTTCAATACGTAAAGGTTAAATAGTTTGGGACTTCCTCCCTTCATTTATGCATTGTCTCTGTAATGAATTGCATTTGCAGTGGTACACGCCTGAAGCCTGCCTCCAGTTTAAAGATCACTTCCACGTTCAAGTGAGAAATGCCTGTCAGGATCGACTCACCAGGAATGTGGGGTAGGTACCGTCGCACGCAGCACTGGGGCTGTATTACTTTCCATTTCAAAGGTGTGCTTGTATTTATCCCTGCACCCAGCATCTGTGGGATAGTTATGTTCTATGTAAGAGATGATCAAAATGTTGGTTGCCATTTGACCCCCAGAGGCTGATTCCTTGCTGGTACAGTGAAAATACTAAACCAAGGGCATTTCAGAGCATGAAAAACATTTTTGCAGATTGAAAGCTCGATTCACAACGAGGATTGTGACTTGCATTATGGAATGAATTATTAAATTGAATGAAATCAAATGAGCCTCATGGGATGTTTGTGTGCATTTGCATGGTTTGTGTTGCAGGATGATTGCACAGAGGTTAGCTTTTATAAAGGGGTCTTTGCTTCATTAATTCATCTCTAAAGTCCTAATGTCCCCCCGACATCAACCTCACTGTCTAACCCTGTCTAAATATCTCAGTAGTGACAGAAACTGACCCTTTGAGTACTATGTTCTCTCACTGCCCCGCTGCTAAAGCAGGATAAAAATGACACTGCGTTGTCTGCCTCGCAAACAGCGTCCCTTGATCATTGATGTCTCTCTGCAAGATAACATCAGTCATGAAGTAATACATTCATGGTAAAATCAGTTTCAAGGAATCATGACAAGGAACGAGCCTGTCTCAGGTGAATTAAGCAGCTGAGACGAACGCTGTCTTTGTCTCTCGTCTCTCATCGCAGGCTTAAAATATCCAAGGTGGTGGTGGTTGGAGATCTGTACGTGGGGAAAACGTGTCTCATCAACAGGTATGAACTCTTTGCATTTTATTTCAGTTTTGTCCACGAACCGTTACGTCCTTTGCTAGCCGCTGTTGCTGGCTGTGGAGCAAATAAAAGTAAAAAACAAACCCTGTTGTGCCGTCTGTGTATCAAAATAAGGGTTTTTTTTCTGAATTCCAGGTTTTGTAAAGATATTTTTGACAGGGACTACAAGGCAACAATAGGAGTGGATTTTGAAATAGAACGGTTCGAGATAGCTGGAGTTCCGTACACCCTTCAAGTGTGAGTACAATAACACCCTCTTGACTAAGGGTTAAGGTTGTTCATATACACACTGTTCTTACATTTCCAAGTTGAAATCTCATGCTGGATTGGCAGCACAGTGCCTCCAGCCTGGCCTGGAGGGACCACGCTTTTAGAGGGAGCAGTTCAGTCTCCGTGGTCAACCAATACACAGACTCTCACTTCCCTTGTGATTTGAACGCTGACCTCCATGTGAAAGGGCAGAGCATTCACCCACTGCACCACCTACACGCAATCTAACCAGCCTCACGAGAAATACAAATGCTAAAATGTTACAGCCCGTTCACTCACACGTTAACACTGCCACGTATCTGCAGAATTGAACTGTGAAGAGGCCTTTTTTTGAGCTACAGAGGGAGAACTAATCACGCAAAGGTTAAAATGATCAAACAGACCACGTCCTCTGTGATGACTACGCCTGTTGCAAGCGTATCCAGGGTTAAAAAGAAAAGGTTTGAATGCAATTATTACAATTGGTATTCATCACTGAAATGTGTTTATTGATTCTTCAGTCAGTCAAGTTCCACTTTGGCCGTGTGTTTAATTGCAAGCTTCTGTATTTTAGCTGGGACACTGCGGGGCAGGAGAAGTTCAAATGTATCGCCTCTGCGTACTACAGGGGAGCACAAGGTGAGCAGTCAGGTTTGTCATAAGAACATTAGGACATTAGAAAAGTTACGAACAAGAAGAGACTACGGGGCGCATCGACGCCCGTTCAGTTACTAGGAGCGGATTGATCACCAAAAAAACCATTGGACGATTTCTAGAAACATATCACTAGAGCCACTTAACACAAGAAGAAACAGATACTCAAGGTATTAATATCATTAGAACGAGCAAGACACTGACTGAGCCTTCCATTGTATTGTGTTTCCACCAGCCTGCAGTGACCCTATTGTTTGCTTTGATATTTTTGCAGTTATTATTACAGTGTTTGATCTGGCTGATATTAAGACCCTGGAGCACACAAGGTAAGTCTCTCCCTGTCTTTATTAATAACAGCATATACAAACTGAGCTGAGGTTTTCATTGCAAGCGTAAGAGGCTGTCGGGTGGAAAGCTCTGCCCTCGGCCAAAGGACACAACAGACTCTTTATTTTACCCCCAGGGCCTGTTTATATAACATGCATGGGCGTCCTCAGGATTAAACACGGAACACTGAATTCATTAATCAGGCCGTGTTTTTGCAAATATAAAGCATGGATACCGTGTGCTGCAAAACGTTTTTTTTCGGCTGCTGTGTAGGAGATTAGGGCTGCAGAGAGCTCCAATGCAGTTTACAGCTGTGCGTTTCAGGCTCACAGAGGGTTATCTGGGGTCCCTGTTTGTTGTGCAGAAGTATACACGTTTACAGAGGCAGAGCCCAGGGAAGCATGTTTGCAAAGCATTGCAAAAGCTGTGGCAAGCCATGTTAATGCATTGAATAAGCGTAGGAACAGTGTGAAGGACTGCACAGTTACAAAAAGGATGGTCGCTGTTTATTCCTGCTTCCTCTTTATTTCAGACAGTGGCTGGAAGATGCATTGAAGGAGAATGAGCCAGGCTCCTGTTTCATCTTCCTGGTGGGCACTAAAAAGGATTTGGTGGTAGGTGTTCCAGATTTTCCACATCCAAAGACATTTCTAATCTCTGCAACACCATAAACGTCTTGATTCCATTATTCTGACTTTTTGTTTCAAATGTATGTCATACTGTATATTTCCTATTGCAAGTCAGATGGCTTAAACAGTTTACTGTAACAGAAGTATCAGGCCCCTATTACAACTCGGAAAGTTCAAATGTTTTTTTCTTTCCTTTCAGTCCCAGGCTGAGTGTGAAAGAACAGAAAATGATGCTATTAAAATGGCCTCAGAAATGCATGCAGAGTACTGGTCGGTCTCTGCTAAAACAGGTCAGTTAAACCCTTGATACATGGAGGTGGCAACAGATTTGCGTTGACAGTTCCTTTCCACGTACAGTAGCTTGTGAATATGCCGACAGATTCATATAAAGAGCCATGAACAAAACCGTGGCCATCTTTGGCCACAGTGAAGGCGTCCCTTCAGTGCATACACGTTGCCAGGTCGTTTGGCTTTGATGAAGCTTTGCATGTCTTTGTTACGAGGTACTTTTCAGCGTGGCTTTGGTTGTATTGTGTATGTGCATATTACTGCCTCTTCATTTCCATTGGTTTCTCTTTATTCTCAGGTGAGAACGTGCAGGGATTCTTCTTCCGGCTGGCAGCTATAGCTTTCGAGGAATCCATCCTCAAAGACTTGGAGAAGTCAAACGGCACTGCAGCCAGGATTGGAGAGGGCGATCTCATCAGTAAGGGATTTGTTTTCTTCATTGTGATCGAGTGTCTCACCTGGAAGCATAGGGATATTATAAATCACTTCCTCTAGAAGTGCCTCCTTAAAAACCCTTCCATCTTGACATCTGACATCACCGTGTATCTGCGGTAATAATATCAGCACCTTTTTTTCTTGGTGACAGACTGGATGAGAATAAATCTGCAGTACACTTGTGTCAGAGACGTCTTGCAGCTCATTTGGTCTTTTCCTAGTGAATAATAAGCCAGAGATATTTTTTAAACACTATTAATAATATATATATATTTGTTAACACACAGAAATTGACCGAAGCTCTGCAGAAAGCTCCCAAAGCAAAGGCTCACCCCAGATGAACCTGGGCTGCTGCTAACGAGAGGGAATGGAGGCGGATGCTGTGTTGGCTTTCACCAGCCTGTGACCAAGTGAAGCCGTGCAAAGAAATAAGAGGCAGTCAGCTGTACACCAGCAGCAGGGTTGGATTATAATGCTCTGAACAGCACCTGTCTTAATACTGACAGTCTTAAACTAAGAGTAACTGCAGACCTCAGCTTTACAAACGCCAGGCAACGTTTGGACAACTTTTCCTGACAGTTTATCAAGCAGTTTGTTTTAGAGGTCATTTCAATAGGTAAAGCTGCAATATTCATTGCAACATTGGTTGAAATGCCCCCTTTAAAAAGTTGCCTGGTGTTACATGACCTTTAGCTTTCTTATCAAAGTACAGGAACTCTTTCCCAAGCTGTGTTCATTATTTTTTTTTTAATGGCTTTTATAAGTATTTTCCTATTTAGAATGAGATCTTGACCTGACAAAAATCACGTGTAACACTACCTTTAAAAGAGGACAAAGTCTCTGCGATGGTAGCGACAGCTCTGTACGAGAATTTTCACTTTTGGTTAAAAGAAATAAAAATAAGATGATAGTTTTAAATAATACTTTACCAAAAACAATTCTGCTCAAATCTTCTGTCCTGTTTTTCGTTGATGTAAAGGCAAGAGCACCAGATTGTGTTGTCTTGAGTTGTCTTAATCACTCATGGCAAATCCACCAAACCGGGACAGCTCCTCATGTCTCAGTCATGAGGAACGGGTGGACCTCATTTTCCACACCTGATGAAATTCAGTCATCACTCCTGTCCTTACAGGCTTGTCGTTTTTGGGTCAATGTTACTGTCAGGATGATTTCTAACAGTAATGTAGTCTCTGCAGTGCATTTTCCTTCAGAAGAATATTTTTTATTTTATTATTATGATTCTTAATAGGAACTGTGTGTAGATGATAACCCAAATACTGTTTGTTAGCTTTTTTTATTTCAATGTTTTATGTTTTTTATCTTAATAATAATAATAATAATAATAATAATAATAATAATAATAATAATAATAATAATAATAATAATAATATTTTTTTGAGTTAATTTGATTTAGTGCAGTTTCAATTTTCTGTAGTTTTTTGTAATCTTAAGAAAATGTCTTGATGCCAGTATAATATGTTCTGTAACAGCAAGCTCCCCAAAATAGTGTCACACTGCCAGATGGGAAAAAACGCAAGCGCAGTGCAATAGTTTACTTAAATTAAAGACTATATAAAATATATATATACACACACACACACACATCCCAAAGATTACACCAAACATTAAACAGTGTTAATTGTGTTTTTTAAAATGCATTTACTATTACCAGCGAGTAATGATGGTTCCAGTCTGATCAGGGAGATCTGTTCTTTTCACAGAGGATAGTGATGGCAGGCAACATTGCAGCCAGCCGCACATCCACATTTACATTCAAGGAGAAACGAATAGTGATTCTGTTTTGTTGTTTGCCACAGTATATGCACATTTGGCTTTATCTGCAGATATCTCTGTAAGTTCAATATATGTATATGTATATCTTTGTGAGTGATGACGTGATGTGCTTACGAGAATCTCGATATGAATGCTGTAGAAAGAAATAAAGCTCATTATTAAAAGCATGTTGTGATGCAGAAGCAGTTTCTTTTAGGCAGTATAGTAACTTGGGATAGGCATGCTTGCAGTCATGTGTCGGTGTGTTGTGTTTTATTCTATATGCTGAATGTCTGATTGAATGATTTGCCCTGTTACATTACCTTGAAGTTATAATACACAATGGGCAGCAGTGTGTGTTAGGGCTCTGGACTCTTGACCGGAGGGTCGTGGGTTCAATCCCAGTTAGGGGACACTGCTGCTGTACCCTTGAGCAAGGTACTTTACCCAGATTGCTCCAGTAAAAACCCAACTATATAAATGGGTAATTGTATGTAAAAATAATGTGATATCTTGTAACAATTGTAAGTCGCCCTGGATAAGGGCGTCTGCTAAGAAATAAATAATAATAATAATAATAATAATAACAACACATCTTTACTATAAAGCATGATCAAAACTTCATCCTAATGTGAATTGTAACGTCGTTCTCTGCAGGCGGAGATGTCTCCCCTCCCACTCCTTTCCATTCCTCATGCAGTTTCCAATGAATAACATGTTCTGCTACTCACTCCTGCATTTCACTGAGCCTGTGTACAAACAGACTGTAACAGAACATGCCTTCACTGACTCAGGAATTGAAATTAGAGATCTATTGCGCCCTCTACTGGAACATAAGGGAGTTTTATATTTTTTATAAATCCCTCGGATCCTCGGTCTGTAAACAGGTTATTAATTTGAGCCCATGCAGAATATTGTCATTTATGTAATACAAAAAAAAAAAAAGTGTATATATATATGAATCTGTGTCCTTCAATTAAATGTATTTTAATATATTGAATCTAAGCCATTTTAAGTTACTCAATAACAAAAATGATCCTTTGGCCCGCCATGGGGGTTCTGTGCGTACTGGACTACATACCCCAGAAGGCACTGCGCTTCCGCTTGGTCCCTGGCAAGTCCAGAATGGCTGCGCCCAGTACAGCAGCGAGTGAGTCTGATTCTAGCAGCGAAGAGGATGTGCAGAAGCTCCGGGAGGCTGCCTGGAGTTTCGGCACCAAGGAAACTCAAAAGCAAACCCAAGCAGGTACCCGGCAGCGTTTTCATGTGGAAGGTAGACGCAGAAAAGGACTTGCAGGGCGCAGTGAAAGACACAGATACGCTGAGCAGAGGCAGAGCTGCATGCATCGGGTTTTGTCAGTGCAGAAAACTGTGTGAGAAATACATGCATAACAACACGCTGTCGTGTCTATCTCTGTAGAATGCCTGTTCTGTGCAGTTCATTTGAACTGTGCACTATTGAAAGAACATTCGTGTGTATTTATTTTAATTCAACTTTGAATTGAAAAAGCACATTAATGTATTAATATATACTTTTACAAACAGCAACTCATTTTTACTAACTTTATTTTTTTTTCTATGTTAATCATATATTAAGAGTATTGGCAGCACTTCGTGTTAGCTAGCTCTTTGAAAATAGAAGGATCATGCGTGCTGTTTTCACAACTCAATGCGACGGGTATCGAAGACGCTTCTGTAATACATTTTGCAAGTTATACATATAAATGTCAATAATACTGACTGCCATAGACGTCTGATCAGAGGCTATAAACCTCCACGAAAACACAGCTAGTATTATTAGCAGACACAGTACTGCGATTACACTCGTGCAAGAGGATTTACAATTGATATACAGACCCGAGACTTTATACCCCATGCTTCCGGAACATGACCATGATCATCTGTCCAGGAGGTGGTGCCAAAGACATTCTAATGGCAAGCAATTATTATTATTATTATTATTATTATTATTATTATTATTGAACAACATCCCCAAAAGGATTCACACACATTGTGAGATGACGGATCTCAGAATAAAACGTTTTGTGGTATTTATTTTTTACACATTCTGATTTGAATTTTTAGGTGAAAACACCAAACAAGTGAGAAATGGTTTTACTTCAGCCAGACCTAGTCGTCGGTAGGTTTGTGTTTTAATTCACTGTTTTTAATATATTGTCCTCGTAAGTCACCCCTGGGCAGCAGCAGCAGCAGCCTGATTCATCCTCCTCTTAGTACTAGGAGGCGATAGGGAGTGGGTGGCAGCATGCATGCACCCTCACTAGAGCTCTCTTATTTATTGCTGGTTAGCCTCCCTTTGTTAAGGTTATTTTAACAGTAAACTTCAGTCACTCCTTTTTACTGGTAATGAGCCCCAGTGATACACTCCTGTGCACCCTAATTTGTATCCCAAGGGAAGCATTGTTGGTCAGTAGGACCCTATTAAAGGAGCTCTTTAGTCACGTGACTGACTGTCGCTGCTGTTTGCAGCCCACGCGTGGATGACCACGAGCACGATGCCAATGAGCTGCAGACCACGCCAGAGTTCCGCGCACACGTGGCCAGGAAGCTGGGCGCCATGCTGGACAGGTGAGTGACCCGTCCCTGCACCTCCAGGGGAGTCTGACTGCAGGGATGGAAAGAAGACTCCTTCCGATCGCACAGCCGTGTCCCCCATTGCAGGTTTTACTGCCAGCTTGATCAGCCCCAGTGTGTCTAAGTAACAAGCTCAGGTGTGTCCTATTAAACTCACAGGGAAACCAGGAATCAAACTGCTGTATAGTGAAGACTGTGACTTGAGAATCGCTGGCCCCAGATTTGACTCAACGCTCCACACAGCAGCAGTGTTTCTCACCCACGTGCTCTGAATGTGTCCACAGTGTCTTGCTGTTTCACAGCACTGATTGGCAGAGCTTGTTTTAACAGTGAATTTCTTTGGAATTTCGCAGCAGCATAACAGTGACAGAGGAAGCTGCAAGTCCTCCCCCTGACCCAGGCAGTGACGACAACGGTAAGCCACCTGAGAATAGCTATCTGTGACAGCGTGAAGTTAACTGTGAAGAATCGGGGTTGGGGTCAATGCGAGTTCCAGTTCCAGTTCCAGTTCCAGTTCCAGTTCCTTTTTAAAAGCATTGGAATATCAAGGAATTGATATTTTAGAGGCATAGCCACTCTTGTGATTGTTCAGCTGCTTTCGTTTGAAGCTGATTTAATTGACTAACAGCCCGTCCTTGATGATTGGGACCTGCTCCTCGTCTCGTTGTTTTTTTCAGGATTTCGTTTGTTCTCCACCTCCATCCCGGGGGGCACTGCAGAACCGGACCCCCCCCCGGCAGCGAGGCGCCGCCCCCCTCCCAGCTCCAGGTGAGATTTTAAATCTCCTTCACGTTTAAACTGTAGGATCAAACCGGTTTAACCACACTAGGGAATGTTTGTAATCAGTCAGACAAGCCTGCCATCGCTTTTATTAAAAATCCCTGCACATGGATTTGCAGACTGTAGGTGTACAGAACTAAACTGGCTTGCACTGCAGAGTTTCTACCATGTGGACACTAAGGCTTGCACCTCCGTTTGAACTGCACACATGGACTGTTTAAACTGTGAGCCGTGTCAGCGCCCCTGGTTTGTGACTCTCCCCTGTGTGTGATTGCAGTGACTCGGACAGCGAGATGGAGGAGAGGCTGAGGGAGGCAGCGGTGTCGGGGAGAGACATCCTGAAGCACAGCGCCATCCCCAGCCAGCAGAACCAGGGAGCGCAGGAGGAGGGGAGGAAGGGAGTGAGAGAGGAGGGGGGGAGCTGCAGTGAGCAGAGCGCCACACCACAGGTTCTGAAGAAGAAGAAAAAAAAGAAGAAGAAAAAGAAAGAGAGCAGGCTGGAGGAGGGGGCTGACTGCACCCCAGAGACTGGCAGGAAAACCAAAGCGAAACGGGACACCTAAGAGACTGCTTCCCAGCCTGGAGCCTGGACAAGAGCACCCACACCCATCACAGCCTTGCATTCTTGCTCTCTGCCTTCCTTGCTTGTATTCTCTCTGTACCTCGCGTTCTCGTGGGTCCCTATTCCCTTTGCTTTCTCTCGCTCTTCCTCTGTGCGTTCCCATTCTTTCCCTCTATCTGTCCCTCTTCCCCAGGGCACTGCAGCTCTCTGTTGGTTAGTGCGAGGTGCCAGGAGCAGGGCTCTGTAAAAGATTGTGTTTCACCTGTAAAATGAACTGACAGCGTCCAGCAGGCCTCCTGAGCAGGACTGAGAGGTAGTGATAACTGTGTCTGTAGCCGCGGGATCTCTTTCAAGCTAATGCAGAGTGTTTGCTCAGTGGAAAGGCATTGAGAAGCTTGGGGTCTGGAGCAGTACAGTGTGTATATATACTGCACGTCCAGCTGTGTGCATGGGACATGCTGGGTTATTTGGAATCCGTTTCTTTGGGCACAGATCCGTGTCCTGATTGTATAAAGCGTGGATGTGTTTGGAAGTCGGGTGCAAGCGTCAGTGGGTTCTGCCTTCCAGCTGTACAGAACCTTTGCATATTAAAGGGATGTTTTCCAAGCCCGGTTTCTGTGTCTGCATTCTTGCGCTCTGCAGTTCAGAGGGGGTTAATTGCAAACTTGAAAGGGGTTTCAAAACCTGGAAAGTGGGTTTGTTTACTTACTCACTTTGCATTTTGTATTTTCATCGTTGGGTCGTGTTGTTTCTGTGAACGTGCTTAAAGTTTATTTAATGTAATGAACGTAGATTTACCAAGCTGTGAATAGACTGGCTGATCATAGCCCTCCGTTACACCAGCACTGGATCCCCTTCACTGGACACCAGCTGCATCCCTTTCCCTTCAGATGCCTGCATTCCTCCACTGTAACCTTGCAGCGAGTCCAATTTCAAGGGACAATTAACATCACTGCATTGATCATTAAGAAATCCGAGGCTTGACAAACACGCCAAAGCAGAGCTGGAAATAAGACTCCTGTTGCATAGCAGCTTCACCCATTCCAGGTGTGCTCTATTCAACCCAGGAATGGCTCAAACTACTATGCGATGGGAGTTCCAGTCCTGCAGATGTAAGGCTGGGGGAATCAAGTGATGAAAATCAGGACAGGTTCAACAAAAGTGTATTCAAACAAAAAATTTTTTTTTTTACAAAACATTGAGAAAGATCATGCATGGCAAAGGCAATGGACAGGCTGCCCAGCACAGGGTATGCAAGGGCGTTGTTTGCAGCTCTTTGGTTCAGTTACACTATATGAGAGAGCAGAGGGGGAACCTTCTCCAGCACACCAGGGTTCATCCTCCCAGCTCTGTGTGGAGCCTCAGCCGGACCACCTAGTGCAGCCAGGGTGAAGATGAGGGTCTGGGATGTTCTCTGCTTCCAGAATGTGTGCTACTGTGAGGAGGAGGAGGAGGTCATCTGCGCAGCGATGAAGGTCTCTATGGTGCCCTGGGGGGGGTGCAGGAGGTGGGGGTGACTCTCGTTGCCCTGTTGGGTTTGATACATCACCAGGCTGCCTGCAGAGGACACTGCGGAGAGCGAGGAGACAGTCAAGCCCTTTACTGAACCCCTTCAATGCAGAGGGGTCGATTCGATCAGCCTCCAGCCCAGAGGGAGAAGCCAAAGCTGGCGTTTTCTTTAGAGCTGGGGAATCGCCTTGTATTGCATCTGTCCATGGTTATCCTAGGAATGGAAGTATTGCATAGCAGTTTCACCCATTCCAGGTTTTACTGAGAGCTTGATTAGCTGTAGTGTATAGGTAACAAGCTCAGGTGTGTCTTTATTAAAGGCATAGCAAAACCAGGAATGTGTCAAACTGCAGTGGAATGGGAGTCTTATTTCCATCCCTGTTACCCTGGGATCACTCCTACAGTAAAGGGGTAGATGCAATCCAGGGCCATTCCTCAGTGTTATAAAATGAGCTGGTATAGGCTGATCCAGTCAACCCTGTCTAGTAAGTCTTCATCAAGGCTTTTAAGAAGGGAAATGGCTGGAGTGTTACCTGCCACAGGTGGGCTGCCCTGCAGGAGGTGGAGGGTCCCGTCCTGGGAGTGCGACACGGGCGTGTGGGTCGGAGTATTCGACTGGCTGTCGGGATCCGAGGTCAGAATCTGCAGCAGAGAGGAGGAGGAGGAGAAAGGGATTCTTTCCATGTAATATTTCAGTGCAGCAGCTATAGCCTGGCATCAGAGAGTCACAGAGGTACCTCTCTCAGGTGAGAGGCGTTACCTGTCCCAGGTGTGCAGTTACCTGTTTGACGGCGGTCAGGCTGGTGAGAGTGCTGAGGTTCCCTGTGTCTGTGATCACCATGGTCTGAGGGAAGAGGCTGGTGGGGGCATACTGGGGCAGCTCTGACTTGTGGCTGTACACTGGAAAAACACAGAGACATCCAGTTACAATCAGAGGGGTACAGTCAGTGGATTGCTTTTGCATGTGTTCTGTTTTGCTCAGTAAGTTTGCTTTGAAAAATGACCTCATTTTGATAGCAGAGGTTTATTACACTGAAGTGTCCCGGCATGTATTAAACAGCTCAAGGTGTGGAGTGTGTGTTAAAAAGCCCCCCGCCCCCGTCTCCTGTTCCTGATGCTCGCCCCCCTCCCCAGACTCACTGTGCGGGGACTGAAACTGCGCCATGGTGGCCATGAAGGAGTTCTGGGCCATGTGACTCTGAAACTGCTGCATGATTGGCTGCTGGTGTCCGTGGTGCAGCTGCTGCTGGAACTGCACTGGCTGGAGAGCTGTGAGCCCGCCCCCCACGCTGTTGAGGACGGGGATATTCTGAGACTGCGTGGAGGCGAGACCTGTGGGACAGAGTGAGACAGGGTACAGCACAGATAGGTACTACAGGACTGACAGACCGGAGACAGACACTAAAAAGGGTACAGCTTAGGCCAGGGCTGTCCAATCAGGGTCCTGGAGGCAATTCCTCTCTAGGTTTAACAAGTGAAATGAGATCATTAACTATGTCAGGGTCTGAATGGAGGATGGAGGCGTCTTATTAAACTCGTAGTAAAACCAGGAATGGATCAAAGTGCTACGCAACGGGAGTCTCGTTTCCATCCCTGCACTACAGCACTCAAATACAGAAGGGCTCTGACACAGACACACAGACACTCGCAGGCTGCAGGTAGGGCACTAACAAAGCACTGAGGTACCAGAGAATCCCGTTACCGATGACGAAGGAGGACTCCCCCGGGCCGATGGTCATGACGCTGGGCAGCGAGGCCATGATAAGCCCCTGGGTCTGGGGGTGTGTGTGAGCGGAGTGGGGGAGCAGGCCGTGCAGTGCAGTCAGGGTGCTGACTGGGGGCAGGGTCCCTCCTGCAGTTGACACCTGGGGGGGACGGCGAGGAGACTGTCACACAGTGCAGCACAGCACAGCACCGTACGCGTCACACTTATACATATATATACACTGTGTATTAGCACCTCTCTCCCCTCACCGGTGTGCAATCACTGCTTCACATGCAGTGGCTGGGCTCTGTCCCCCTCCCCTCTCTCTCTCTCCTGTCCCACTGCCCACTTCCCCATCTCCTCACTGGTTTGCAGTGGCAGGCTGTGTCTGGGCGATCTCTCTCTTCTCCCTCTGCTCTATCTCCTCCCTGCCTCCCCTCTCCCCCTCCTCCCCTGTGCTCCATCTCCTCCCTGTCTCCCCTCTCCCCTCCTCCCCTGTGCTCTATCTCCTCCCTGTCTCCCCTCCTCCTCTCCTCTGTCTCCCCTCACCAGTTTGCAGTCGTTGCTCAGCAGGCTGTGGCTGGGCTCTAGGCCGGGAGGAGACACAGACTGCAGTATAGACTGTGTGGTTACCATGCCGCTGTTTCCATGGTGACTGATGCTGCATGTCAGCCCCTCGTTGGCCTGTTGTTCGCTGTACCTTACTCCTTCAAGAGAGAGAGAAAAGAGAAATGCTTCTCTTTATAAATCAGGTTAAACTGAAATGGGCAAGGCCCTGGTTATTATTATTATTTGTTATTATTATTATTATGATTTCCATTACACGAGAGTAGATGTTAAAACTTCATGCTGATTTGAACTCGGCTCTCGCCAAGATAAGCACCAACTAAGACGTAGCTTTACAGTAAACTAATGTGATCCATATGCGTCTCCATCCATTTACGTTTCCTTCCATATGATGATGTAGATATCCTTCTGTCTGGTGTTAATGGCTGAAGTGTAATGCTGGCTCCAGGGATTAGCTTATTTTGCCTCCCTGGCGCATCAGCACACACAACGGCTGCGATGCTGGCTCCGGGGATCAACCAAAGTGCGGCCTCCCCAGCGCATCAGCATGACAACCGTCTGGATTGAGCTAAGTAGGGTACATCTCTGGGGTTTTCAAGTGGGCACCTTCCATCCTCAGTGTTTCGTCGACTAGCCCACGACACCTCAAGAGGGCTCGACGGTGATTCTGGCGTCCCAGCATCACCCCCCTCCGTCCCCCACTCAACTCAGCCCAGCTTACTTACCTGTCCCCAGCCAGAATCTTTCCGTCTCAACCACAGCCAGTTGCTGCTCCTCTCTGCTGCTTCAGATAAGTTCTTCACTGTGCGACGCAACTCTTGGCCACTGAATCCGACGTCTCTGAGAAACCGGGTTGTAGAGTGTGCCACAAATCCTCGACAACCCACTTCCACTGGGTAAACCCGAACTCTCCATCCTCGCTGTTCCGCTTCAGTGGCTAGTTGAGCATACCGCAGTTTCTTCCTCTCATACGCCTCATCTACAGCGTCCTCCCATGGCACTGTTAACTCTACCAGGTGAACAAGGCGTGCTGATCCAGACCACAAGACAATATCTGGTCGAAGGTTAGTGGTGGCAATCTCAGGTGGAAAAATAAGCCGTTGACCAACATCTGCCAGCATATTCCAGTCTCTAGCAGCTTCCAGTTGTCCTGGGCGAGGATTGGTTTTAACACCTTTTCTTGGTGGTTGCTCTCCTGGGCGGAGGAATGTTGTCTTTTGTGTGTAATGTTTTGATGGAACAGGTGGCAACTTATTGGTCATGTTACGCTTGTCTTCCAATGCTAAGGCCAAACATCGCAGCACTTGGTCATGGCGCCAAGTAAACCGTCCTTGGCTAAGAGCCACCTTACATCCTGTCAAAATGTGCCTTAATGTTGCAGGTGATGAACACAAAGGACATGAGGGATCCTCTCCTACCCAGAGGTTTAGGTTCTGTGGTGATGGGAGAACATCATATGTTGACCTGATGAGGAAACTGATCCTGCTCTGTTCCATTGACCATAGGTCTTGCCAGCCAATCTTGCGTTGTTCCACACTCTCCCATCTCATCCATTCTCCCTGTTTGGCCTGGGAAATGGCCTTTATACACCTCATCCTCTCCTCCTGCTTTTGCACCTCGTTGACTACCAGCTTCCTTCTTTGAGCTGGGGCCGCCTTGTGCCATGTAGGAGGAGTTGAACTGAAACCAAGACCCCCTCTTCCATGCTGAACTTGCCCCATGATATCACCAATTCGAAGGGCAGCCTTTGCATCTTCCACAGCTTTCTTTGCCGCCCACTTTCTTCCAGTTTTCAACACAGGTGCTGCCTCCCTTACGCATATATCGCGTGACTCTACTAATGTCATTTCCAGTCTGACCTTGGCGCACTTAAACTCCTCGGTTAGAGCAGAGACTGGTAGCTGCAGTATTCCTTTACCATAAAGTCCCACTCTGCTGAGGCAGCGTGGAACTCCCAACCATTTCCTGATGTATGAACTGATTAAAGCTTCCAGCTTCTCTACTGTTGTCAAAGAAACCTCGTACACAGTCAGTGGCCACAGCAACCTCGGCAGTAGACCAAACTGAAAGCACCAGAGTTTTAGTTTACCTGGTAGAGCGCAGCTGTCTATGCTCTTCAACCCTTCCACTGCTTGTTGTCTAACTTCTCCCACACGAACTGTGTCCTTTAGATCCCCGTCGTACCATCTCCCAAGACTCTTCACTGGCTTCTCAGATACTGTTGGTATTGCCTCACCATTAATGAAGAATGTTTTATCTACTACTTTGCCTTTAATTATAGAGATGCTCCTTGATTTAGTGGGCTTGAATTGCATTCGTGCCCATTCAATGTTATTGGTTAATTTGCCCAATAATCGATTAGTGCAGGCTACTGTTGTAGTCATGGTTGTCATGTCATCCATGTATGCTCGAATTGGTGGTAGTCGCATTCCAGAAGCCAAGCGCTCTCCTCCTACTACCCATTTTGATGCCCTAATGATTACTTCCATTGCCATGGTAAAAGCCAGTGGAGAAATGGTGCATCCTGCCATTATTCCAACCTCTAGGCATTGCCATGTAGTGCTGAATTCTGAAGTTGAAAAACTGAATTGCAAATCTCCAAAATAGGCTTTCACTAAATTTGTTATTGTCATCGGTACACTGAAAAAATCAAATGCTGCCCAAAGTAGTTCATGTGGCACTGAACCATATGCATTAGCCAAATCCAGGAATGTCACATGGAGCTCCTTCCTCTCCTTTTTAGCTGATTGAATTTGTTGCCAGATCACATTGATGTGTTCTAAGCAACCTGGGAAACCTGGAATGCCCGCTTTTTGTATTGAAGTGTCAATGAAGCAGTTCTTTAATAGGTAAGCTGACAATCTCTGAGCAATAATGCTGAAGAAAATCTTGCCTTCTACATTTAATAGGGAAATGGGACGAAACTGACTGATGCTTGTAGAATCTTTTTCTTTAGGTATAAAGACTCCACCTGCTCGGCGCCATGCTCTTGGTACAACCTGTTTTTCCCATGCCACTTTCATCAATTTCCACAGAATTCGTAGAACTCCTGAAGCACTCTTGTACACTCTGTACGGAACTCCATTAGGCCCTGGAGATGATGAAGCCCTTGCTTTTTTCACAGCTTGCTCTATTTCTTTCCACTTAGGTGCACAGTCCTCCATTTGGTATTCTGGTGGATTGATAGGTGGGATGTCTGACGGAATTGACATAGGCTCCTGCCTTTTTGAATCTGTATGTGTTTCCTCCAAATATCTCTCCAGCTCAACCTTAGATGCTTTTAGTGTGCCATTCTTCTCACTGGTGAATAACTTCTTTACAAATTTGAATGGGTCTTTATAAAAGTTAGCTCTCGCACGCTCCTTCTTTTTGTAGCGTTTCCGTAGGCGCTCAGCTCTGCGCAATGTTGCAAGCTTATCTTTTATGACCCTTTGTAAGAGATTGAGTCCCTCCTTCTGACTTTGTTCTGCTCTTCTCCATTGGTTCCTCAGCTGTCTCCTTTCTCTAACTAAGCGTTCAATCTCCTGCTGCCGTCTAGACTTTCCAGGAATAGTTTGTACTTTTTCCTTCCTTTTTTCAACTCCAAACCTCTCACTTCCATATGCGTAGATGATGTCCCCAAATTTATCCAGCTTCTTTTCAACTGTTCCACTTAATCTTTCCAATGCAACGCAGAGATCTGTGTTTACTGTGTCCCATGCAGTTTTCTCACAAGCTCTTGGCCATTTAACTCCAGGCTTGTGCCCGTTGAGGTTCTTTTCTCTCTTATGCTGGTTTGTCTGACCGGGTTCACAAGGATCATTAGGTTCATCACTAACTGTGTCCATGCAAGTCCTCCTCACATCTATGACAGGGGTGCTGATATCCTGCGAACTGTGGTTTGCTTCCTGTCGCTGGATTTCATTCGACTGACTTGACTGACTTCGTAAGAAGTACTGATCAATGCGAGGCCCTTGTCCCTTCTCCCTCAAGCATTTCATTCTCCCTTGATGAATCTTCAAACCCCTGGCCGTTGTCGCCTTGCTCCAGCCGCAGACACAAACCTGGAGTTCCATGTCTTTGTTAACTGCAGATCTTGAACTAGTCTTTTGTGAAGTACTCTCCATACTCATATCCGTTTCCGTTCCTAAGTCGTTAACCGTGTTGTCCAACGTTGAGTCATCTTCCGCCCCCGCTCTCGCAGACTCTAGGGGTATTTTTCTCTTTAATTTCTTAGAAGCCTTGGGCGGGTGTCTCCAGCATCCTGTAAACACAGAGCTGGATACTGCCGACAAGGGTAGCTAACCCTTACCAGCCCCAATGGGGTCTCTTTCCTCCTGTCAGCTGTCTCTGAGCTGTGCATACAGACAATCAGGGTTAGATGTTTCCTTCTTCCAGGTCACTGCTGCAGTTACATTAGCTCTGTCACTGGGGCTCTTTGTACAATACAAGGGCTGCAACAGGAGCAGGAGCCTGCACTGCTGTAACGAGAGCATCCCAGGGAGAGAGAGGCCTTGGCTTGGGCTCCCCTGTCTGAGTGTGTGTCTGTCTCTCGGTCTGTGTCTCCCTGTCTGTGTGTGTATCTCTGTCTCCCTGTCTGTGTGTGTCTGTGTCTCCCTGTCTAAGTGTGTGTCTGTCTCTCGGTCTGTGTCTCCCTGTCTGTGTGTGTATCTCTGTCTCCCTGTTTGAGTGTCTCCCTGTGTGTGTCTCGTGCCTCACCGTGTGCAGGACTGGCTGAGAGCCCGGTAGTGTTGAGGGGGTTGCTGTTGTGTGCTCCAGCCCCGCTCCCGGAGGCTGCGCTGTGGGGAGGGGGGGGCTGGCTCCCGTACGAGTCCATGGCCAGTTTGTGACGGAACGCCTCCTCTTTGCGCCGGTTAGCGAACCAGTTATACACCCGCACCTCCGTGACCAGGTTAGAGCCCAGCCCGTGAACCTGAGAGGGGGACACACCACGCTGGATACACTCCGCCCTGCAACACACACACAGCTGTCAGGGGTACACCCACAATACAGTGACCACGCCCCCCTGAAAGCACCCCACGCCCCCCTCTAACTCGTTTTCCCATTCTTCCCCCTGTCTCTCTCCACTCCCTCTCTCACCTGGTGCACTCCTCCACTCCCCTCTTCTCCTCTCTCACCTGTTGCACTCTTCCACCAGCGCCTCCCTCTCCTCTTTGCTCGGGTTCTTCTGTCTCTCGTAGGCCTGGAAGAGAATCTGCTGGGAGGCGGGGCCCCACTTGAACCGGTTCCTCCGCACCTTCTTATTGGTCAGCTCCTCGCTGGGGTCCTCCCCCAGCAGTCCCCGGCTGGCATTGGTGAATTCTGAGGAGTGACAGAGAGGTGAGCGAGTCAGAACACCACCACAGAGAGAGTCCTGTTAGAATACACAGGGCTAGTACTGCACCACTGCTTTGAAGAGGGAGATTTGATAATAAATAAATATATACAGAGTTACAATGTTCTGTTAACATTGTATGTCATTGCTGCTTGCATTGCGTGAGTGTTGGGGGAGTGACACAAACCCACAGAGAAAGAAATGTCATTTTTTAACTATGTGTTTAATGCACGGCTTCAGGATAAATACACAGTATTGTACATTCATGAAGCAGGTGCTATGCTGTGTGATTAGCGTGTGAATGGTTCAGGTGCTTGTGTGATTGCTTGTACTTACGCTGGTTGATCTCTCCCTGCTTGCGCACGTACCAGGTGTACAGTGCTGCCCTCTTCTGGCTCTTCATGGGAGTGCCCTTGTTGAGGTGCTGGGAGAGGTGGGACTGGTTCAGTCCGGTGGAATCCACTACCTCTCTCTGGGGGAGGTTGTGCTGCTGCATGTAGCTCTTCACTATCTTAGCCACGTGCCATGAGTCCTGCCTGGCACAACACAGGGAAAGACGCGGGCTGAGATCTCCCCTCCACACTGGGGCTCAGAAGAATTAGCAGAACACTGCAGATATATTACTGGAGCAGTGTCGGTGTCGATCACAAACTAAGGGGTTAATCTGATCAGCCTGCCTTGTTATCAGCATGAGCTGAATTATAACTTGTGCACTGCACTCATCACTGCAGAGTTAATGACTGAGCACAGGCGTGTGTGTGTGTGTACACAAGTACAAAAGTCTGTGCTGTGCAAAAGTCTTAGACATGTTGCATTTTTCTACTCTGATGCATTATGAGCATCAACAGTTTCCTCAAAGCCTCCTCTAGTGTTTTCTACTTTTATAACAACCTTGCCTTGCATACAGAAGGAAACACATTGAGTGAAATAGCTCCCATCACTCGATTTTCAAGGTGTGGTATCTGAAGCATAATCAACAAGTACAGAGAAACATCATCTGGAATTGACAAACCCAGGACTGGAAGACCCAAAAAGCTGTCTAACAAGGATGAGCGATACTTGAAGATAATATCCTTAAGGAATAGAAAGAAGACAAGCGTTGAATTGACAACAGAACTGGCAGAAGGCACAGGTGTCGTTGTCCATCAAATCAACAGTACGAAGATCACTCTTGAAATCAGGACTTAAAGGATGTGTTGCAGTAAGAATACCTCTGTTAAGAAAGGGGAACAAGACTAAAAGGATAAAATATGCACAAGAACACAGAAATTGGACTATGGAACAACGGTCAAGGGTGCTTCGTACTTATATATATATATATATAAGGACTGTATTTTCAAATATGAAATGGAAACCTAACTTCTTTCACACAGCCCCCCTGCTTGTCTGTTTGAGGTGGAAAGTCCCTGCTGATAACAGTGGAAACAGTGAACAAAGTCCAGAGCAGGCTGGGACAATAAAACAGAGCTGTTTGCATTTCAGCGTTGCCAATGTAAAAACGAATCGCTATATTTCCATTTCCAACAAAAGCAGGACCGTATGGCAGCTGATCAGAGAAAGTGTGAATACAGCACGCAGTCACACACAGTCACACACAATCACACAATCACACGCAGTCACACAATCACGCACACACACAGTCACACAGTCACTGGTTCATTGACTCCCACTACATGACACTTTCTGATTCTTCAGAGATCGAAGTCCAGCTCCACACTGGGTGAAAGAGGAGCAGAGAGGAAACAACTCATTTGCATTTTTCATTTTTTCTTGACCAAGTTTTGGAGGAAAGACCGAAATCAGAAGACCAAGTGACCACGTTTGTGGTTCTTACTTTGCTGGTGTATTTACAAAATGTGTCTTCCAGTAAAAACACACACAAACGCACACACACGCACACATGCACGCACGCACGAACACACAAGCGCACACACACACGTGCACACAGACTGGCATGAACACTGAAATGTTAAATCAGTAAGGGTTGGTTTAGGTGCTGATGGTGGAAGGTTCTCTTAGAAGAACAGTCTCCTACTATGCTGTTCTCAAACTATACACGTTTTCACTGCGAAAGAGTCTTCTTATTAAAGGATTGTCCTAAACCAGCATTACTGCAGTATCTCCAGGCTAGTATCGTGTATATCCCAATGTGTGAGAGATTCAGCTCTCTAAATGCACAGCAGTAAGACCTGCTGTCTCATGCAGGAGGCATCATGTATCATATGCAGGTTTGACACAGAGCTGTATTAATCCTCTGTGTGCAGCTCTCTGTGCAGTGTGTGAGCCCGGGGCGATGGGAGCTGATGTATTAATTAATAACTCAGCACGGGCCTATCTCCCGCTGTCACTCCAGATAATGTATAATCAGGAGTTAATCATCGAATGCAAAACAGGTGCTTTTTCCTTTCTAAATTTACAAAAGAAAAGGGAATAATACCTGGGCTTGGTAATTAGTAACCAGCCGGGCCCCGCCTGGACTAGCGAGCTATGCCTTTAAAATAAACCCCCGGAGAGGGGCAGACAGAACTGGGCAGAGGGAGCGAAGAGAGGGTCAGAGAGCTGGGGAGAGGGGGAGCGGAGAGAGGAGCAGAGAGCTGGGGAGAGGGGGAGCGGAGAGAGGAGCAGAGAGCTGGGGAGAGGGGGAGCGGAGAGAGGAGCAGAGAGCTGGGGAAAGGGGGAGCAGAGAGAGGAGCAGAGAGCTGGGGAGAGGGGGAGCGGAGAGAGGAGCAGAGAGCTGGGGAGAGGGGGAGCAGAGAGAGGGACAGAGAGCTGGGGAGAGGGGGAGCGGAGAGAGGAGCAGAGAGCTGGGGAGAGGGGGAGCAGAGAGAGGAGCAGAGAGCTGGGGAGAGGGGGAGCGGAGAGAGGAGCAGAGAGCTGGGGAGAGGGGGAGCAGAGAGAGGGACAGAGAGCTGGGGAGAGGGGGAGCGGAGAGAGGAGCAGAGAGCTGGGGAGAGGGGGAGCAGAGAGAGGAGCAGAGAGCTGGGGAGAGGGGGAGCAGAGAGAGGGGCAGAGAGCTGGGGAGAGGGGGAGCAGAGAGAGGAGCAGAGAGCTGGGGAGAGGGGGAGCGGAGAGAGGAGCAGAGAGCTGGGGAGAGAGCTGGGGAGAGGGGGAGCGGAGAGAGGAGCAGAGAGCTGGGGAGAGGGGGAGCAGAGAGAGGGGCAGAGAGCTGGGGAGAGGGGGAGCGGAGAGAGGAGCAGAGAGCTGGGGAGAGGGGGAGCGGAGAGAGGAGCAGAGAGCTGGGGAGAGGGGGAGCAGAGAAAGGGACAGAGAGCTGGGGAGAAGGGAGCAGAGAGAGGGAGTCAAATCTAGGGAGAGAGAGGGAGGGCAAGAGAAAGACAGGGATGACAGGAGGAGACTGAAGACGAGTGAGGGAGCAGGGTAAGTAAGTGGAGCAGCATTGAGTTTGGAGAGGAGGGACAGAGAGGGACAGAGAGGGTGAATGGAAGGTGAGGGCAGTCCTGCAGTGGACACGAGAAGGGATTGCAACATGGAATTGTGGACAGGAAGACTCCAGCCTAATGGGGTTAAAGCAGGGTCAAGCCATAGGGCAAAGCAAGGGAGAAGCCACAGGAAAGCACAGTAAAACAGATTTCTGGTAAAACAAGGTGCCTGCTTAAGGGTTAACTAGGTTCGGAAGGGCACAGGCTGTCTAAAAAAAATACATAGAAATACAAAACGAGCTCAATTAAAAATATCTATTGGATCAGTAAAATAATATGCATAAGAAATAGTAAAATAAGGTGTAGATAATTTTGAATTTTCAAGCAAAGCAAACTGTTTGACTGGACTCTGGACTGAGACGACAGTTTAGGCGATTCAAAAGAAGGTGATTTATCTGATATTTCAGATACTGGTCAGTTACACAGGTAAGACAGCAAACCACGCACTCTTCACTGTGGAGCTATACAGCTAACCATGCTCGCTGTGACTGCTAGGCTGTGATCTAACCATGCTCGCTGTGACTGCTATGCTGTGATCTAACCATGCTCGCTGTGACTGCTAGGCTGTGATCTAACCATGCTCGCTGTGACTGCTAGGCTGTGATCTAACCATGCTCGCTGTGACTGCTAGGCTGTGATCTAACCATGCTCGCTGTGACTGCTAGGCTGTGATCTAACCATGCTCGCTGTGACTGCTAGGCTGTGATCTAACCATGCTCGCTGTGACTGCTAGGCTGTGATCTAACCATGCTCGCTGTGACTGCTAGGCTGTGATCTAACCATGCTCGCTGTGACTGCTAGGCTGTGATCTAACCATGCTCGCTGTGACTGCTATGCTGTGATCTAACCATGCTCGCTGTGACTGCTAGGCTGTGATCTAACCATGCTCGCTGTGACTGCTAGGCTGTGATCTAACCATGCTCGCTGTGACTGCTAGGCTGTGATCTAACCATGCTCGCTGTGACTGCTAGGCTGTGATCTAACCATGCTCGCTGTGACTGCTAGGCTGTGATCTAACCATACTCGCTGTGACTGCTAGGCTGTGATCTAACCATGCTCGCTGTGACTGCTAGGCTGTGATCTAACCATGCTCACTGTGACTGCTAGGCTGTGATCTAACCATGCTCACTGTGACTGCTAGGCTGTGATCTAACCATGCTCACTGTGACTGCTAGGTTATACAGCTAGCCCTTACTGCTAGCCTACCTATTTTCACTTTGCCTTGTTAGTTTTGTACATGTGCTCTCTTTTTATTCTATCCTTTTCACTTAGGATGCTGCATCACGGACACAGGAAGCACCAGGAGCAGCTGGACTCTTCCTAGCGCCCCCGGACTGTGAAGCGCTCAGGGTTAGCAGAGGAGTTTGGGAGAGGTTCCCCCCAGGGTGCTTACTGTAAGAACCTGTCCACCAAGGCTCTCTGTCGGCTTGCTTCCTCCGGGCTCAGGGCCTCCAGCTCCTTGAATATAGGGGGGGTAAACTCCTCCCCCTCCTCCTCCGAGCTGTCCTCCACCCCCCCCAGCCGTGGCTCGTCCTCCCCCTCCTCCAGGGGGCTCTCCCCAGCCTGGGGGGGCCTGCAGGCTTCCATCTCCCCCAGAGCCTCCAGCAGGGTCTGCTTGCTCAACCCCGACCCCAGCAAAGCGCTCAGCAGCTCCTGCTGCAAGGTGGTCAAGCGGGTGACCATGACGATCTTACTCAGCCTCCTCTTGCTCTGTCCCATGGGCTCTGCACTCCTCTCTCCTCTCCTCCTCTCTCCCCCGGCCTGCAGGTTCACTGCAACAATGCCCGCCTTTCTCCGAGAAAACAACCCAAATCTGAATCCTCCTGATTTCAGCCCAAAGTGGAACTCTGCTCAGCGCTGGGAGCTGATAAAAGGAATCCGCAGTTATCTGTTTACGTTTGAGCTGGGTTCATTTTCCAAGGTTCATTTTTATCTATTACCCCCCCCCGCCCTCCCCCCCACACACACACACGGTGCAAGGGATCGAACTTTGTACCCCCCGTGAGCGAGCCAGCCAGCCAGCCAGCGCTGGACAAACTGCAGCTTGGGAATGACAGTCCATTCTGTGCATTGTAAACACACCTCGACCAAAACAGCAAACAGGACACACAGACAGACAAAGACACACACACACACAGAGAGGCACGGGCGCACACCCACACAAACGCACAGAGGCAAACACACACATACACACATACCCTTATAAAAGTTTACCCGTGTTCAATTTGCACGGCACATTTGCAGTTTTCCCATGCTTCTCCTATACTTACCTATGCTTTACCATGATTTACTACATTTTGCTATGCTTTTACTGTGGTAAACGTTTGTATGGGGAAGTACGCACGCAGACACACACTAAACAGGACTGCTATGTGCACAGCTTTCTTCTGAAAGGGGTCATTCGATTCCTAAACAGAAGGACAAGAATTCCATTCACTTTGCCCCAGTGCAATACTACCCCTGTAGAGAGAAGCTGGGGCTCCCCTTTACCAGCCCATACTTGCCCCGAAGTGCTTTCTAACCTGCTCTACAACATAAACCATAAAATAAAATTTTAAAAAAACTAAAAACAAACATGGCTGGACTTTGCTTTGAACCCAAAGTACTTTATTGAGCGCTCATGTGTACTTCACAGTTCCTAGAAAACCCATTCCATGTTTTACTGTGAGCGCGATTAGCCACGGTGTGTATAGATAGTAACAAGCCTGGGTGTGTCTTATTAAACTCATAGTAAAACCAGGAATGGATCAAACCGCTATGCAATGGGAGTCTTATTTCCAAACCCGTAATGAATCCTAAGCAGTGTTGGATTTATCTGGGGTCTGCAGGGCGGTCTGCTATGTCCGGCCTGGAAAGTTGCCATGCTGAACTTGTTTTGTTAAATATTAGAGAGTTGACACAGCACCTGCACTCTCAAGCCTTAAAGCAACACACACAGGCAACCTTGACATGACTCACAGCAGGTGTGTCTGTCCCAGGACCTGCCCTCGCATCAGATACAGCACAGGACGTACCTGGGGTTCCAGACTGTGTCCGTGGATTAGTAATGCATCACACAGTAAGATATAAAGGGCCTGACTCTCAAAGCATCTTTACCTAACAAAATGAGAAACAACTTGTAAAATGTAAGCCTTGATCGCGTTTGCACACAGAAGCTGGTTATGATGCTGCTGTACAGGGGCTAGCAAGTGTTAGCAGACTTCTGTCAAATGCTTTATGTATACGGTACTGTAAGAACACAGCTTGAGTTGCATTTTTTTTTTATTTTAACTTCAAAAGACAAACTAAAGAAACAAAACAACAAACGCATGTATATGCAGCCGGGTGATGCTTCCAGGTTCATGAGGGGAGACACTCTGGCTTCTCCTGAGCAGTGGCACCCCCTGGTGGCCACACTCTGCACTGCAGGTGTTTACTGCTGCACAGCGGTTTGTATTCTGTGTTGAATGATCCTCACAGAGCCTTATTTATGAGAGCCTCTTTGTACGAAGCAGCTAGCAGAGCTGTTTGACCTTTCTCTCTGCACACTGTGTTCCTGAGATCTCAGTCTGACACACACACAGATCTTCACACACAGACAAGGGCACACGCACAAACACGCACACCCACACACACATTCAGATCCACACACAGACACAGATCCTCAATTTATGCATTTCCGACAGTGCTTGCACTGAGTGCATTGGTATGTGCTTCTAATGCGAACGCTAGTGAAATACGACAATTGCGTTCCTGTGACCTGACAGGCAGTGATTTACAATGCCTGCTTTCAAGCCCATCAAGAGCAAAATACTGGAGCTGTTCTGTGCCTCAATGACCACAGGGGGCGCCCTAATCTTCAAAAACACCACCAGTTAACACGTCAAGCACCACAGCGTCCAGTATATACAGCATAGTACAGCCAGTATCACAGCTTCATCATAGTAATGAAATAATGACTGGGTTAAGGTTTGGCTTGAGGCAAATGTTACAGTAAATTAAACCAAAGGCAATACAAAACTACTTGGAATATCTCATAGAAATTGAAAACAGTTCGAAGGTCCCCCTAAAATTGACATCCACACCCACAGACACACCCACACGCACACGCACACACACACGCACACGCACAATGGGCGCTATTGAAGTTTCTTCCTGGGTTTGTGTGCAGGATATTTTAACAGGCAGAGGTGCAGAAAGACGGGCCAGGCTTTTCAGCGACGGACCAGCTGATAGAATTGGGACACTGAACTTAGCATTTAAATTACCCAAACCCTCATCTTAATTAAGGTTAGGGGTAGGGTTCTGTGGAATCATTCAGCACATTTATGTGACTTTAACTGATGAGCAACAAATTGGGTTACGGAAAACTGTACACACATGCGACGCTGTGGGTGAGCTACAGTGACGATGTATCACTTTCTGTGTGTCATCAGTGAGACAGGCTGAGAGAGTGAGGCTTCAGGTTACAGACTCCCATCATCACCAATGCACTGACAGACAGGCATGTGGGGGGTTACTCAACTGAACCCTGAGAAGACATCCACGCATCTCAATTACAACTGAGAAATGCATTCATAATGATAATGATAACAATGATAATGTATATATATAGTGATCCGCAGATCAATATTAAGCTATTTTCCTTAGGTCAGCTGCTGCTTTCTAAACCAATGAAAACCGCAAGTCTCACTCGCTCTCTTTGCTGGGAGCGGGCACGCTTTTGAGATGCAGCCACGGGAGTCGCGAACGCGCACGCCGCCGATCTGCCTGCTCGCTCACATGCACACGCACGCACACGCGCGTCCCCGGCCATTGAAAACAAAGCGAGCTGCGCGGCTTCCATTACACCCCTGCAGCTTGAGAAAAAAAACAGTGAGCGACACGGAGGAATAAATAACAGAGAGGCGCACATGGGATTAAAACGACAATAGGAAGGTACGAGCCCCGAGCGAGCCCTGCTTGGAGGCGAAGAGACGACAGGAAGCCCAGAGTTTTCATTAAAAGGTGTTTTTTTGGGATTCTTTCTCTTGCAGTATATACTAAGCACCGCAGCTGCGCCATGTTGTTGATGAGAGGCTGGTATTAAGAGCCTATCCCGAATAAAAAAAAAAACCGGAGTTAATCCCAAAGATTCAGTAAAAAGGACCCCCCCTGCCTTCTGCAACCATCGCGTCCTTATCTTTCGGTGAGATGGCGGAGCAAACGTTTTCCTGGTGAGTTCATTTTTTATTTATTCCTGCTTATTCAGAAACCGAGGACCCTTTGATATAATGGCAATTTTGACAGTTTGTCTTTCGGACCCCAGCCCCCCCTGCATGATTGGGATCGCAGTTAACACGACATACGCGTTGATTTGATGAATGAATAATTGTTTATTTATATCTCGGAGACAAAATCTCAACCCGCAGACCGAAGTGGCACTATTTTCCGCCGGTGGATTAAAAAAAATAAATCCGACTTGCCATAGCTTACCTTCATTGCAATGGAATTAAAATAACGCGTTTTAATATTTCTAGTGTGTTTTTCTTTTCCGCTATTTCGGGTAAAGATGTAAGGAAGGCCGCCGCGTCCCCGGTGTGGCAGTTGGTGCAGCAGCTGGAGGGGGCGCTGTGTCACCGGGCTGTGAGATCTGTGAGCACGGCGCTGCTGGCCAGCATCATTTTTCGATTCGCAGTGCAAACCGGAGTGGCGTCGAATCGGTACCGGGTGGAAATCCGGCGGCGTGCTCATTCTGCGCATGTGCAAGGCGATCTCCACTTCACACGGGCTCGGCTGGTTTTGTCAAAGCGGGTTCACGCCGACTCGGCAGCTCCTGTGAACGCGCAGCGGCTGCCGGTGAAGTGCATTGGGACCTCATCAAACCCGTTTAAATACCGACTCCTAAAACCAGGGTCAGAGTTAATTGTCAACTAAATCAACACACCAGAAAATACACCGCGCAACAAAGAATCGGGTTGAAAAGAACGCAGATTGAAAGTTATCACATTAGACACCAACGCAATTGTGTTTAAGAGCTGCTCTTTCACCAAATAAAATGGTGTGTGTGTTTTTTTTCTCTTTTGACTTTTGTTTTACCAGAAGACCTTGCACCAGCTTCCACGGCTGGACATACAGTTTACTGTCCGTGTGTCTGCTGTATGTATGCGTCACACTGTCCACTCTGACGTCCCAGCAAGCACACATTTATACAGACTTTTATATTTAAAAAAAAAAAAAGGTTTTAAAACAGTATACTCATGTTCCAGGATTGAAATTGTAAATGCCGGATGAGACTAGGAATGCGCGTTCAACCTGTAAACTATGGTGTCGTTGACGGAGTATCAACGGCACAGAGGATCAGAAAGCGCAGATGTTTTAAAGCAATTGGCTTTGAAGTCAGTATCAGCCTCTCCTACATTGTAGGGTCTCCAAAAAGCGTGACCAAAAAGTTCAGTTTTCACAGCACTTTTCCCTTTGTCAACCAGCCATGTCCTGCAACCTCTACCAACAGTGTGGAGGAAAGCATCATTCATTATTTTATATATTTATTTAGGACACTTTTATAGCTCCACCAGGAATGGGAGTGGAGCTCTGTACAAAACATTAAGGCTTTAAAAAGTCTAGACCAATAATACAATTAAAAAAAAAACAAACAAAAAAAAAACATCACAATGGAAATAAAACATACACATGAAATACAGCATTAGTTCTCTCTGTGCTTATTCAAATGCTCTTTTAAATAGCCAGGTTTCGAGTTGCTACCTAAATTTCAAGAGGCTAGACTCTAATTTCTACAGGCAACAAATTCCTAAAAGCTGCTCAAGCCTCAAAGGCACGGCCTCCAAAATGAACTCTAGAAAATCTAGGAGGTGAGGTATGGAAAGACCTGATTCAGCACAGCACCCTTGTGGTGTTTCTGACCTTAAGAACAGCTTCAAGAGAGTCCGGACCTATTCCATTTAGGGCTATACCAGATCTATTCTCTCTCGGACAGGGAGCCAATGCAGTTCTGTCAGAACTGGAGTAATGTGGGAACACAGCGTAGACCCGGTTCCAAGGCGAGCTGCATTCATTAGTGCTAGGAGGTTGAGCAAACGTCACAGGAGGTCAGTTAGCGTTTTGTAAGTAAATGCAGACGAGTGTGTGTGCTAAATCAATTTGAATGCACCACAGGGGGTGGGAAAGTGTGAGGACAGGAATCGACCTTGCCAGCCCGCTCTGCAGAATTCAAATGTTAGGTACATTGAGAAGCAGTTTTAAATAACTCTTGTGTTGTCTTCTCTTCCAGTCTTGGGTACCCACCGTGATTTATTATCATCCATTTGTTTTTAAGTGTGCTTATTCTGATTATTAGGAGGCTGTGTGGTCTGGTGGTTAAAGAAAAGGGCTTGTAACCAGGAGGTCCCTGCTTCAAATCCCAGCTCACACACTGTGTGACCCTGAGCAAGTCACTTCCCCTCCTTGTGCTCCGTCTTTCGGGTGAGACGCTGTTCTAAGTGACTCTGCAGCTGATGCATGGTTCACACACCCGAGACTCTGTCGCCTTGGGTAAAGGCGTCTGCTAAATCAAAAATAACACTCCCAAAATTCAACGTATCCAGGCTTGTTCTGAACTGCAGCAAATTCAAATATGCCTTTCACTAGGAGTGCAGCGTATTGGGTTTTGCCACTCCTGAGTTGGACATTACTTTGAATTGTAATTCATCATGTGTGTTTTATAGTAGTCCTCTAATGAAAGAGTGATTTTGTAGAGGAGGGATTTTTGAAATATCCGATTTATTCCAAGTAAATACAGTGGATATTCAGCAGTTCCGCAGAATTGAATCCTTCTGCATATTGGAGACCATCGGTGAGCTTCATTAAGTCTTTGTGTTAAAATTGTGGATTATGATTTGAAGGGTGACGGTTTATTTTATTTTTATTTATTTATTTTACTTGACTATATGGACTTGGCATTTTCAATACTCCCATACAGGTAAATAGGTTAAAGCAATTAAACTCCTGCAGCCTGAATCAGAATTGAATTTCTGCCACACACAAGAACCACACGGATGCAGCTGTTGGGTTTGAAGGCTTGGCAGTGATGTCATTTCAGCACCGTGGTCTCCGGATGTCGTGACATGCAGGTAATACTGACATGCATTCAGGAAGCATCCTTTACTGAAAGCCGCGATACAGGTCTAAGACCTAGCTGTGCATGTTCTGATGATGCACAGCAGTACTGTTTTGGTGTAAATATGCATTTTTCACTTAATTTCCTCCACACTTAATACTACTAAAAATGTAGGACAATATGTGCATAATTTTAAAGTCTTGTAATGTCTAGGTTGAGTCTAATATGAAACACACAAAACTGTCTGCACTTGGATGTAGTGCAATTAACTCTGATCTGATGCTGTGCATACTAAAACATCCTGTGCTTTCGACTCTGAAAAGACATGCAGTTTAACTGAGCATGTAATAGTTTCAATAAAAATGCTGTATTAATTAAACACATTCTAATACATTTCTGATTTGTTTGCTCAGACCAGCTCTGTTTTGTAGTATTTGATAAGCTGTGTTTTATATGGAGCTGGTCCAGATTTGTGCTGGGTACATGCTGTAGCCCTCTCTTCAGAGAAATGGTAGAACTCTTGTACAGCAGCACATTGAGTATATAGGAGGCTGTGTGGTCCAGTGGTTAAAGAAAAGGGCTTGTAACCAGGAGGTCCCCAGGTCAAATCCCACTGCAGCCACTGTGTGACCTTGAGCAAGTCACTTAACCTCCTTGTGCTCCGTCTTTCGGGTGAGACGTAGTTGTAAGTGACTCTGCAGCTGATGCATAGTTCACACACCCTAGTCTCTGTAAGTCGCCTTGGATAAAGGCGTCTGCTAAATAAACAAATAGTATTCAGCCAGTCGGGGCTGGTTTGTCTTGCACGGCCAATTCTTGTGCTTGCCTAGACTCTCTTGAGGTTTTGTACCCTGTGGTTACTGCTGAGGCATGGCTACCTAAGTGGTGTTTAAGTTCATTTGTTTTTCCTTGAGACAAATTTACTTTCAATCCTTCTTATGCGTCATCCACTTCATACAGGACCAAAACATTGTTGAGATGGCGTTGTACGAAAACAAAAAGCAAAATTGTGAGCGCAGCGACGGCGTTGTGTAAGTAGACAGAGCTGCAGTACTATTGCAAAGCAGTTCATCCTGCTGATCAATCAGGAAGGCTCGATCATTTTGAACCGTGTACCTCGCCCTTTCATATCCCGGCTGCGGGAATGCAAGCTGTAAGCAGAAATACACAACACACTCAAATAGCTGTAGAAAGGCTGGCAGTAGGCAGACCTATCCCCTGCACCACTGGGTTCAGTTCAACCTCACCCATATCAGATGTTAATTACAATCATTCATTCTATTTGCAAAGATTTCAGGGAAAAAAACAGGAAAAGGTGGTAACGTGCAAATACATAAGAGATGAGTAGAGATGCAGTAGCTGCAGCATCGTTTTAAATGGAGTCTCTCTTGAGAATCTGAGCGATGTTGAAGAGTAGGTAATGGGGGTTCCAAAAATATAGCATGACCCGTCCCAGGTGCTGCTGCATATATATATTTAAAAGCATGGTAGTATTTGGATGCAGAAAGGATGCATTCACCACATGCTTTGGATGCAAAAAGTAAACTGCATTGTGAATGATAAAACTGTAGACCATGTTAAATATCTAGGATATGACTTTCCAGCACAACGGTGGTCGCCTGTTTAGCACCGAAATGAAAATTTTACAGTCGCCTGCAGAGATAAAAACGTATTCAAAATGGATGTTTCTTGGATCCCAACCTTTCTACTGTGCCTCGTGTCATGGCGAGCGATTACGTACTGCACTGCTGTTTTAAGTGCACTGTTGTGTAATGGTCAAACCTGTTTATTGACATTCTTCAAGTGGCACTGCTGTACCAGTAAAAGCCACCCTAGGCGTTACTCTGAGCTGAGACCCCAGTGTTGAATGGGGATGATTACCACACCCCCACAGCCTCCTGCCTTGCCCTGCGGTTTACTGGTCAGTTTCCTGGCTGCGCACTGCTGTAGTGTTTCCTCTGACAAGCCCTACAATATTTTTGGCTGTTGAACTGGAAAGTCTCGTCTCTGTCGTCTCCTCTGCAGTTTCCTGTGTCCAGGCTCCTCTCAGGTTACAGTGTCCATACCGGACCTGTGCAGTTCTGCAGTTAAACCTGGTTATAGATTGTGAAATGCAAATTATATATATAAAGCAATACTACTTTTAAAAAAATGTTATTGCAGCAGGTATTGTATCACTTGAGTATTCAAACACAGTAAATGTTTCCATCAGTAAAAGTTTATAACTCAAGGAGATATGCTTGGGTGTGGGTTTACTCAAGTTATCTGATGCCGTGAGAATGTGTCTAACCCTGAGTTTCTGTGCTTGGCTCCCTGAGTCTTGTGTAACACCCTGTCCCTGCAAGGTTATGTGTCTTCTAAAAGAATTGCTGGAATACCTTGCAGGGTTTGAAGCAAGACTCCCCATTGCACAGCTGACAGAGCCAGCCGGGCTTTACCTTGAGCAGAGACGCCGGTGGTTTGAAACGGCTCAATAGAATCGGGTGGAATTGCATTACTGAGATTTCTGTAACTGTTACTTGACTGTTGAGTTTAGGTGTAGCTATGTCAAATGAAGTGGGATCACCTCCAGCAGGTACTCTTCAGCAAGGCTGAGGTTCTGCACAGGGAACGGCAAGACAGCTGTACCCCTCGCAGACTGGGTGTGTGTTCAGACGTGCAATTTGTCTGGCTTATTGAGGTTACACCTACAAAAAAACCAATATACTGCTAACAACATCCAGCGACTGGAAACCACCCCCACTGCAGTGCACAGCAGACAACGGACAATAACAAACGCATGCATGCCTGTTAATAAGCTGAGAGGACGGTCTGTCTCTGTGCTTGCGTAGTCCGGTCGGCTGTGGTTTTAATAGAAGTGTTTTAAAACCAGCCATTTGTGTAACCTGTACAGTAGACCCATTTATTTTCAAGCTGTGCTGCTTTCCTGTGGACACTGTACATTCATATCACAATCGCAGCCTCTCCGACTCCAGTAGTCCTATGCAAACCTGGTCTGGGTGCCTTTCTTTTCTTAATGTAAATACTACAGTACATGGTTAACCATATATGGCTCCTGTGGCTTGTTCAAAGGATGGTGTTTTCCTTTGTTTCTTTACTGGGCGTCACTTGCTAGATTAAGGCTTTGCCTTGATTAGAAGACAGTGCTATTTGGGCATGGGGGGGGGGGGGGGGGAGATTAAGGGGAGCCTGACCCTTCCTTTTCGACTGGCCTGGCTTTTATAACGAGCTGATTACGAAGCTGCTTGCCCTGCTCAGGTATTTGGGAGCAGCTTGCAGCTTGAAACGACATCTGTAACAAACAAGTTAATCCCAGCTAACAGCACGGGGCACCAGTAGTGATTCACAGTTACCAGAGACCTCTGCTGCTGCTGCTGCTGCTATGCGTACTACACTGCTGGTGGCGTCTGCATGAGCTTCTTGCAGTGGAACAAAAGCCAGTGTGCATGCGAGGGGCTACGGACGCTGTTTAGGAGAAAGGCCATTCAGCAGTTCCTGGCAGGCAGCCCTTTGTACAGCTACAATGACTCTGTGTGACTTTCAAGGGTGCAGATGGGCAGGGGAAGGGGGCGGTTGCTTTTCCCAGCTCTTACCCATAGAATCCTCCTCCTGTGTCAGAAAGCTCTCTGGGGGAGACGGGGGGTGGGGTGGTAACCAATCCACTCGTTGCTTCTTGTGTTGACTCGGACTGGACTTCAATACAGATGGGCACTAGTGTGTTAAAGCTCCAGCTGGAAACAATCCTTTTTATGTGAAGTCTTGATAGCTATCAAAACCACAGCCTTTTATCATCCCTGGCTTTGAGCCACATGGAAATGGTGTAACGCACGTCTAGTAAGATTGTCTTTGTGCAAGTGACCTTTTTAAATGGCTATGGTTTGACAGACTGTGTCCTAACAGATTACTTGTAACAAAAGGGTAGTTGATATTGATATTGATTTTAGGTCAGTTTGTTTTGTGAACTTCCTGGTTTCCTTATCAAAATGTCTTGTGGCTCAGTGACCGTTCAACACATTTGGTTGGTGGCTGTTGAAAAGGTAATGTGTACAGTGGGACTAGGCATTTCAGTCCTTTTAAATTAGGCAGCAGGCCCGACACACTGGACTGGAAAGATCTCAAATTGTTGATTTGTGGGGATCTCTTTTGAAAAGTTAGCAAACGGTCCTTAGTTTCTTCATGCAGATGAAGTAGTTGTAGTTGTGCCTTTTGAGAGTTTTGCAAAACATTCCAGTATTGCAGAACAGAAAAATCATGCCCTCCGACAGCTCTGCCTGCTTTCAATAAAAATGGTCCTTCTGCTGTTTTTAAAACGGGACCGCAAGGGAGGAGTTTTGTTTGATTTAACTTGTGCATTTAAACATCCCTCCAATTCTAATATTGAATAAAGCAACAGCACTTTACTTTTTTCTTTTACTCTAATGCTATTGACAGATTGCTGCTGGCACAGATTGCAAACTGACTGACTGACAGTTTGCAGGTCCTGCTGTTTTACAGGGCAGGCCATGATCACATAAAGCTGCTGCAACCCTGTTCGCTTTCACACTGAACACTGAGCTTACAGTAGATGCAAACTCTCCCCTTGAAACGTTAATGTACGGGATTGATACCACAGTGAATAGAAGCTGCTGATGAACCGTGTGTGTGTGTGTGTGTGTGTGCGTTCAGTGTTTTCTAATGGTTTGTTTCAGTTTGATTAGGGCCTGTTTGTGGTTTAATCTCAATCTGCAGCAGACTCCCCTGTTCTATTCTTGTCAGGACCGTGAGGGTGAGGGTGAGGGTGAGGGTGAGGGTGAGGGTGAGGGTGAGGGTGAGGGTGAGGGTGAGGGTGGGGTGCAGTGGGTTTGTGCCAAGGCTGTGGGATTGTCCGTCGCAGCCCAGCACTATCCAGAAAGACAAGTCTTCCCAGCATTTCCTTTTCACTTTCGTTTGCAAACGGAGCGAGAGTGGAATATTTTTGTATTTTTATCTGGCAATGTGTAAGGGTTACACGCCGGATGTAATTGATTCCAGATGGTCCGTGTGTGTGTGTGTGTGTGTGCGCGTGTGTCCTCGCATTACCGTGGGATGGACTTGTTGTTGGCTGCTCCAGTAACTAGAGTTTGTGAACCCAGTCGTCGCAGTGTGTGCAGTCAGTGGTCTGGCCACGAAGCAGTGATGTCAGCGATTGTTCCGCTCTCTGCTGCTCTGGCATGTGGGAACAAGCAGCTCAAACCAGGGGCTGCAATCATGGGTCCGTCTCTCTGGGAGCTGCCACCGACTTCCCAGGGAGGACTTTCGAAAGTGATCTTCCCATCGCATCAGGCAGGGGCGCAGAAGATGACTTCCTCTTTTTTTGTAAAATGAAAGCCTTCTTGCTCTGAAGACTCTGCAAACTGCGTTATGTAGCGGTCTAGGTGATTGTGGCTTGGAACTGTGCCAGCATGTCTATCATCAACAGGATGGCATTATTGGGCAGGAAGTACTTTTAATTTTTTTTTTTTTATAAGCTGGCTGTTTTTATTGTATTCCGCTACTAAATGGTAGAGCACGTAAAATAAGCTGTCGTTCTTGGCTCTTCTGTTTTTTTGTTTTTTTTTTGGAACAGAAGTATGTAAATATCCCATATATTTATCCAGCTTTAACACATTGCAGTATGTTATGTTGTAATAGAGCTGCAATTCTGCACGTGGGTATTGGACGGATGTTCCACTAAATTCTTTCTCTTGACCACTCTCCCGCATTCCCAGAGCAGCTGCAGGGCTTTTCATGTGCTTGTTAATTACTGTGGATGGGGGAAGTCTTAACTGCTGTCCTATCATTCTGATAATGGAGATGTGGAGCGTGTGCTGTGTCCAGGGAGGTTGATTACAGGCTTGGATATTAATAAAGGGACTGGCTCGTAGTGTATGGGGTTATAACAGAGAGCAGCTGGCAGGGGGCTCGCGGGAGACTTCCCACTTTTAATAACCCCCCCCCCCCCAAACTTAAGAGCAGCGGCTGACCTGGTCTTGTTTGCTTAACGTCTGCGAGATTGACCTGAGGGTTGAGCGTCTGTTGTTTTTCTTATTTTATTTTATCGGCCCTTGCATGCTTCACAGGCCAGTTTCATGTGTTTTCAAGCCATTTTGATTTCTGATTTTAATCTCTTCTCCTGGAAAATGAATTCTGAGTTTTAGAGGCTGTGTGGGCAGACAGCAGGTTTTGCCTTTCCTCTGCAGTGTGGAGTTGTCTGGCTGTGCAAAGTAATGCGATTTAAAGTGGGGTTAATGAGAGGGACATTATCAGCTAGAGGCGTTTCAGTAGAACAAATGCAGTTTCCAGATAGCAAGGTCTGCTTTGCTTTGATACTGCGTGTTGCTACTCACTGCTGTACTGATAATCGTTGGCTTTCTTTGGTCCCTGTGGTTTCCTGCACTTTGCACCTTGTGATACAGGGGCGGAGAATAAACGGCCCTTCGCATTACAGTGATACTGTAATGTTTTCAGCTTAAACATCTGATGTATGATAAACACAAGAAAGGGCAGAGCCTGAGGGTGTACAGTCAACCAAATTCTACATACTGTACAGACAGGCTGTGATAAAGCATGTGTTCAGTTGTTGAGTTTGGCTTGTTGACAAAATGTTTGTTTGTCCTCCTTTTTAAATAAACGTTTAATTAACTGCATGTTCTATTTTATTTTATTTTTTAAACCAAATGTAAATAGAGTCCTTTACCGGTTACTGTACGTTGTTGCAATAACGCTTGCTTTGTTTAGAACCACCTGTTCAGTTTCTGTTTTTGATTTGTTTCCAAATGAAAGTCCTGCGGCTTCTCTTGCTGCACACACAAGCGCAGTGTTTTTAAGGAAACCGTTCCTTCAGGTTTATAGCAGAGCAATATGGTTTTATTGAACTGTTTTCATCAGCAGCACTCCAGAACAGCAGCCATATGTATAGTTTTCTATGAACTGAGGAGGAGCTGATACTGCGCAAAACTAGCAGAGAAAAACCAGTTAAAACTAGTGCTACCTCCTGACGGCAAACCAAATATTTCTGCTCCTACCATTACTGCTGCTGCTGCTGCCTCTTCACAGTACCTTCTCCCATAGTGATCACCAGTGAAGCTGCTCACGTGCCAGGTCTTGTCCCTTGGTGTTACTGAGCTGAGCTCCGCACTGTACTGATATAGCGTCCCACATGTGGATTTTGAAAGCTGCATGAATGTCTGAGCTCTGCAGTCCCACTTCTGTGCAGGCAGGCAGGCAGTCTCCCCTCTTTGCTGTATAAAGGCTGGTCTGTCCAAGGCCCTTCCACAGCACGTGCCAGCGGGAGCAAACAGCAGTTGCTGTGGAAAGAGAAGGGAAATCTGCGACCCGTCGGACTGAGCTGTCGGCAGAGCTGGGATCCGTACATGCAGACAGCATTGCCGGGGTCACCAAGGGCAGGCTGTGCTTCCAGAGGACAAACCGCAGCAAACTCCTGCTTCAGCCAGGGAGCAAAAACAAAACACTGAGGTAGTCTGTTGTTTTAGGCAAGAGCTGTTTTTAGGCAGCATTTTGAAATGTATTTTCATTCTCCCATAAATTTAGTTGAGATGTTTTCTACAGAACACACTGCCATGATACAAATATTCCATTACTTTTGAACCATGCAGCAACCTTGCAGTTTCTACATCTGTGTTTTTCTTCTTTATTTTTGTATTTAACACAGTTTGTTTTTGTGGTTTATTCACACTGGGAATTCCTGATTCTCGTAATTCTTGTCTTCACCCACCCTGATTGCCCCCATGATGTTTTGAATACAAATATGGAAACAATTTGGGCTTGGCAGTGAAATACCTCCGTTTGTGTAGAAGGGTAGTTGAGGAGGATTCAGTGCAAATGAGGTCCTGGCAGGAGAGTATTAAACTGGGCAGCTCAAGTCATTTCTGAAGTCCCATGCCAGTTAATGATGTTCTTGGTCATTCTTTTAAAAAAAATCTGTTGCAAGGCTGACTTCTGTTTCCTCCTGCCATTTTGAGTTGCTCTTCCCTTTTTAATCGGGGGATTTTCTGTCACAGAAGAAGTCAATATGTTTTCCCAAACCCAGAAATTTTCTGAAAGGTATATGCCATCACAACATGTTTTTGATTCTCCGTATTCATTCAATTTTATTACTAGGTATTTTTAAAATATCGTTTGCTAGGTTTCTCTGCATAGTTAGTTTTAAAATACAAACCTCTCTTCTATATTTGATATAATTTACTGCTACTATGGTACTTGTAACATTCAAACTTGGCTTCATAATTCCATTATTCCCTAAAAACAAATGGGCATCCAAAAATCCTAAAGGGTGTAATTTTAGGTACAAGTCCAAAAGGGTTTTAGTTGCTGGTTTAGGGTGACTCGTTTTACCCGAGAGGGGTGTGTACGTTCAACAGTAAAAGCCGTCATTTTGGAAAGAGGCTGGAAGCCGTTATTAACCGGGAGTCTGTGCTGCACTTTCAGATTCTGGGCTGGGTCATTACCGGGGCCTCCTGCTCTGTAATAATAAAATGTCTAAAAATAGATTTTGGTGAATGCAGGGTATTTTATTTAATCCTGTCTGGGTCTGCACAGCTGCAGGGTTAGAGAGCTCATTCTCCTAGGAGTTTCACTCCAGTGACTAATACTGTAAACCCAGGTTCCTGGTAGGACTGTGTGACTGCTGCTCTCTGTTTGCACAGAACGGCAGCAACTACAGTGAAATGCAACTCGAGATGGAAATCTACGTCCAATAGGGTAAACGCGTAAGCTTCTTGTGCTGATGGTGGTTTTTATCGTTCACTGTCACTTGTAACGTTTTTGATAAAGTAGACTTTGAGTTTTGATTTAAAAAAAAAAAAAAAATTATATATGGTATTCGATTACAGTGGCTTACAATCAACCAATGCACTAACTGATTCAACTTTTTTTTTTAAATAAATTACATTAGTTGATTAAAACAATCGAATACCATATTCAAACAGCAAAACAAAACCCAAACATTTTAAATACAAAAGTAAAATAGACACATACTTCTAGACAAGTTTAACAAAACATGAATGCAAGATCCTAATTTTCCAATTTCAGATTCACTACTCTCTGTAAATTCATATGAGACTATTGACTTAATTTAATTATAGCTTCAAATTACATTAGATTTGTTTGCCTACTGCATGAAAGGATTGTTTCTTAAGAAATCTTCTTGCGCTCCCGCTGTGCACCCTGAAGAAGGGGCAGGGAGTAACCAGGCTGTTCTCAGAGTGCTGCTGGCTTCTCTGATCTGCACAGTCAGCTGTGATTTCGCATGCTAGTCCCCTTCCCCTCTCGAGGGAAGTGCGCAAGCTGTCCAAAATAAAGAGAAGCATGGTGCCATTTCATTTTCCTATTCTCTAACATTGTGCAATGCAGGCCTGTTATTCACTCTCCTTTTTTGTAGGCTCTGGTAAAATAGTCTAAGGAAGTTCTCCCTGAAGATGATTTAGTAATTTTGGACAGCACAGCAATCCTGTCCCGTTTTGATTTGTTTTTTTAAACCACAGTGATTCAACAGCTGCAATGTCCTGAAGTATGCATGTCTTCACCTTGGCCTGTGCCAGAAAGCAAAGCTGTGTGTCCTCGAATTCCCAGCTACTTCATGTTTATTTTAAGCCAGTCTTTGCCTTCTCATCCCTGGCTCAAAGCTGCTCTGTGACCGAGAGGAATTCCAGGATCTCTCTTGCTAAGTGGAGATCGGAGTTGCTGAGGTTTATAATTCTGAAATGTGTTTAAAGCTGTATGAGGCAGATTGGGTATGGGAATTGGCCTTCCCAGTGGCTGATGCAAGGCATCCTGGGAGCATCGGGGCAGGGTTCGAAATAGAATTAGCTGGGATTCCTTCAGCCGCTACAGCCCTAAGAAAACATGCCTTGTCCTGAAATAAAAGGTCAAGCAGGCTCTTCTGCTGTAACAATTTTTCAAGAATAACCAGGGGATCTACAGTGGATAAGCCTGGGACACAGACAAATCCATAGCTATTTGTAGTACATTCTGGCTGTAAACTTTAGTTATTGGAATCATTTTCTTCATCTTCCTGGCCTACAATGAAAGAGCCATCACCCTTCATTAGAAGCCTGTTTGGCTTCACCAGATCATCATGGCTAGACAGTGATGTTTCTCTTGCAGCTGGTTCTCGTGGTGATAGTCTGTGTCTGGTACACCACGTGACTGTGTTCAGAGTACTGTGCATTTACATTGTTCCAGGCTGCTGTAATGGAGGCGTTTGGCTTGCAGTTAAGCCCTGCTCCCCTGTCGTGCACTATGGCCTGCCCTCTGTAAAGGTGCAGGCTTTGAGGTGTGACCAGCTTCTGACGATCGTGAATCGCTAAATGATAAAAAAAAAAAACCTATTGTGATCTAAAACCATCACAGATCCACTTCTGCTTGGTAACACTGACCTGCTTGTTAACACTGGATAGAAATATGGAGGAAAGCGTTTTGCATGTGTTTAGTGTGGCAGTGTTAACTCCTTCAACACTGCAGACCTGTGCACACCTACTTAAATAAACTAACATGGATAGCTACAGTATTATCAGTGAATTCTTTTTTGGTATAATTAGTAATCCTATGGTTCTCTCTTTGTAAAGTGCTGAAAGCGTTAGGATCATTTGAACAGACCCCATAGACATTTTCATATTCAGGGGATTTTACTGTAACAAATGGGCATTTGCACAGGATTTCTTGACTGTTTGTTTTATGATTTACTATTTCGTTGACGGGTGCGCCTGTAACATGATACTGTACTCGCTGCATGTATTAACTTGTATATCTCTTTTCTCCTGTCTCTCTGCAGGGCGTATTCCCTGGTAGACTCCAGCCAGGTCTCCACCTTCCTCATCTCCATTCTCCTCATAGTCTACGGCAGCTTTAGGTAAGACTCTCCCCTCTCTGTGCTCTCGCCAACACTCCTGCTTCTGCTTGAGACTAATGCAGCTTGACGCTGCTGTAGGGGTTTTACAGAAGATCTTCAGATGTTACGTTAGCTCCATCTTTTTGGACTCTTCTTGTTTCCCCCTGTGGGTGTGGGTGTGTGTGTGTGTGTCTCTTTCCTCTGAGCCAGTTTGCAGCACAGACTTGGAAGTCTTACTCCAACAAGGCTTTGCCTCCATCGGCACCACGAAGCCAGGCTGTAGCCGTGGGATCTGTTCTCTTCCCAATAAACCAAGGAAACAAACCATAAATAAAGGTCAAAGTGCACCTTGTGCAGAAATAAACAATGCTGCTTGTGCAGTCTTCCAATGGTTGCTGAACTTTGGAAACTATCTGCTTGCTCCTCTGGCATGTTCACGGCTCCTCAGTTTTTTGAATTCCCAGCTGAGGCTGGTTCGATCTCGGCCTGGTGACGTCGACAATAAGCACACCTGATTTTAAAATGATTCAGTAGCAGATGGAAACAAGCTTGGAAGGGGCTGAAGCATGCTTGAAAGAAGCTTTTAGTCCCCAAACACAGGGGCGGTAGGGAGGTGTCGGAAACTAAAGGCAGACGTTTTAAAGAAAGAAGCAGAAACCGTATTAAAAGCACATCTGCTTCTGATTCTGGAGTGTTGTTTTTATCCAGAACTAGCACTCGTACGGGCATCGCACGGTAGAATTAGTTTTAAATTTAGCATTTTTTAAATAGTCGCTCGCAAAAAGCTGTAACCTGTGTTTAACCCAGTCCATCTCCAAAACTGCTCATTTCAGAGGCTTGGACAGAGCTGGTATACTGCGGGAATGTTTTATAATTGATGCTTTTCTCCCAAAGCAGCTGAAAAAGCACTGAACAAACTTTGATCGGCTCCCAACAAACGAGTCCCCCTGCAGTCCCTGTGGTTCCCTGTGAATACAGATGCTCAGTGTGTGTCGCTGGCTCGCAGTCTCCTCCTGGGTTGGCTCAGTCTGAATTCTAGGCACAACTGCACTAAATGGTCTTGCTGGGTTTATCCCTTTTTGAAATGTTTTCCCTGTAGAAAGTGTTTTAAGTGCTTTAACTCTGGGAGGGGGTGCAGTCAGTTTGACGCTCAAAGGCAAGTATAACCCCAGTAGTGTTGACGGGGTGTTGCTTCTATAGCTTGTTTTGTAGAGCTTGTAGAATTTTGCCGGTGTCAGTTTGAATAGTTACAGAAATGAAACCCCCCCCCCCCACACCCGGTGATGCACCGCTTGTCTTGTGATTGGGACCCTGCAAAAAGGAACAATGCAGGGGCTGGCTGTAGACCTGTATACCTTAAAGGATCGCCTAGAGATACGAGTTTACCTGTTTGTTTATTTATGCTTTTCATTGTGTGGTAACCCAGCGTGCAGTATGATGTGGTAGGTAGTTTCGTAGTTGGTGTGGTATGTGGTTAGTTTTGCAACCTCCCACTACACAAACAAAGTAAGCACGCCAGCCCCTTTCTGTTGTATCTAGTAAGCCAGATTGTTGGTATCTGTTTATTTTTATTATAGTAATCCATCACGTCGGACTGCGGTGGGACCAGAGTCAGGGCGGAGATCTAAAAAGTCTGATAAATGAATCCTGTTTTAAATACCATTATACACAGCTGTAACAATTACTATATTCACTCAATTATTGTTTTGAGATTCAGCTTGTATTGGGGAGCTCCCCTAAATCCCTTGCTTGGAAAGATACTGGGTATTAATGCTTGTGACAGAGTAGCCGTGTGGGTGCAGGGATGGAAATAAGGCTCCCATTGCGTAGCAGTTTGATCCATTCCTGGTTTTACTAAGCATTTAAGACACACCTAGCACTTGTTACCTATACACTGGGGCTAATCGGGCTCATTTTAAAACCTGGAATGCGTATAAGTGCTATGCACTAGGAGTCTTATTTCCATTCGCTGCCGAGTGACAGGCAGGAGATCGAGACGGAGGGTGAAGTTGACCCCCCCCCCCCCCCCCCCCTTTGCAGGTGAACATGATTTATTTACATATCAACACACTGAACAGCTCGCGCGACACTGCCAGGAATGGCAGCGCACGGAGCACATACAACACACTGTACGATAAACTTTGGTAGGACCTACAATCTCTGTTCAATAATAAACATAGAATGCCTATCTTCTTGTTTTACTAGCCTTTTGGAAATTCAAATCCTGACTCCCGTTGTTGCATAGTCACTTCAGCTATTCCAGTATTGCGAAAACCATCGATCTTGTGGCTAAAAAAAATCCTAGTTAAACGAGGGGTGAGGAAAGCAGTTGCTGGGAATCCACTTTCCAAATTGCAGCATGTTCTTGGTTTATTTATTTAGAAAGTAAGTTTCACATCGGTGATATGGTGTGTTGATGTGGGAAACGTACTTTCTAATCACTACTATAGTCTATTTTATTTTATTGTTTATTTAAGAAGTTTTTTTTTTTTTTGTAATAGTATAGTAAATCAAAACAAATAGTGGCAGAGATGACTGAAGGCTAAACTGAAGCTCCTTTTCTGGAAGATCACAGAATGCTGTGTTTGTGCGGAGCCATTCCCTGAACATCTGCTATCACTTTTTAGGTTTGCCATAAATGTATGCAGATACTGTACAGCTGGCAGTTTTTGTTGAAACTGATTGACGCATTATATAGTCTGCTGCGAGTGTTTTATTTCAACACAGAAGCACTATCCCTCCTCTTCATGTTCTGGTCCCGCACCACACGGGCCTTTTCCTGAACTTACAGCAGCGAGATCAAGCAGCAGGATTGAATTTTAGTGCATTTGGGCTTTTAGATTAAATCTAGAAATATCAAGCACCCAAGGGGTTCGTCTGGAATGTGCTGCTACTAAAGTGTGTGTTTGTTCACGCAGTCTCTGGGTTTTCAGTGTGCCAAGGTCAGATTGTATAAAGTGCTCAGCAATTAGCTGTGGTTCATAGACTGACCGTGTGATACTAAAGGGGGGGCTGCACCTGGACTAGAAGCTGCCCTGGACACGTGTGTGTGAGTGTGCGTGTGTGTCAAATCTGCAGTTCTAAAAATGTTAGGGGAGTGGATGACTATCATGAATGTGTTGGGAATCTGTGTGCCCAGTGTTGTCTCGTCTTTTTGTTTAATTGTTGATTTTTGTCCTGGGTGTTTTCGCCAATCAATATTTCTAATGAAATTAACTTGTGTTGTGCCTGTCGTGAGGATTGCTCGCCTGTGGAAGGCGGTTGTGTGGGACTGTGCAGATTAGGAGCTCAATCGTGTTTCTCTTCCCTTTACCCCTCTGCAGGTCCTTAAACATGGACTTGGAGAACCAGGACAAGGACAAGGATGGGAATGTCATGTCGCAGGGAACGTTTAATGCCAACGCCAGCAACAACAGTGAGTGTTGTGAAGTAGAGTCCAGTCCTTGAGAGCCGTTACCACTGTTAGATACACACCCCTGTTCTGAACAAGTGAACCCGTTCCAAAGCGGTGGGCATTTAAACCCAATAAAATAACCAGAGCCCTACATACAGGGTGGGGGTCAATTCCTGTCTTTCAATTCCACTTCCTTTTTAAAATCAATTCCGTCATTGATCACAATTGCAATCGGCAGCATTCTGTTAAAATGAGCTTCTCACAGTGGCAACACGTCACTTAAGCCGAAGTCGCTGTCAAATGAAAGCGGTTGAACAATCACAAGTCTCTAACATGTCCGTTCCAATTCCATCGATTTTAACTTCCCCATTCCTGTTAAAAAGGAATTGGAAATGGAGCCAGCCCTTCCTACATCTCGGATGCCTCTTCTGGAAGAGCGGCAGGGCCTGCTCCCTCGCGCCACTGTGCTCCTGCAGGACTTCCAGAAGAGCTCTCCTGCTCTACCTGCCTGGCACTAAAGAGCTCTTCAGTTACTCGGTGTGACTTTGTCAGCTGCAGTGCCGGCGGCTACAAAGCGATTTCATCGAGCACAGCCCCGTCATCCCCTCTCTGTTCTGAGCATCCCTTTAGGGAGAGCTGTGCCGCTAGTCTCAAACGGGACCCATAGACTGGCATTAAAATGAAGAGATGCGCTTTAGTGTTTATTTTTTCTCCCCCGATTTGGCTTTAAAATGGCTTTTGATTCTCATCCCCAGCGGTGTGTTGTGTTCCAGGTATTCAGACTATCGACTCGACCCAGGCGCTGTTCCTGCCCATCGGAGCCTCCGTCTCCCTGCTCGTCATGTTCTTTTTCTTCGACTCCGTACAGGTGGTCTTCACGATCTGCACGGCAGGTACGCTCGCAGCTTTACTCTGGCATTATTCCTGTAGTGGTTTGAAATGGAGGTAGATTAACAAATAAAACATTGTTTTTACATTAATATACAGGGTGATTTAGAAAGTAAGTTTAGCACATCCATGATCTGGTGCGTTGATGTGGTTCTAATCACCCTGTACTTTTTTTTTAATGCACGATTTTGAACAAAGGATATACCTTTTATTTCAACCATTGGTTTGGCAAATCCTTGATCCGGTGATAATGGCTACACGGCATTCCTGATTTGGATCTGTCCGGTTAATAACATCATCTTGGGGAGCAATACAATGTCTTTACTGAGGCTGCTTTTATTTATTTATTTATTTCCTCTCGTCTAGCTGCATTTAATAATGCATTTCTAAGATGACACAATAAATCAGTGGGAAGTCTCCCCTGAGCAGGAGATCTCTCTGCTCTTTCAGAGCTGCTGGTTTCTCTGAGGGGATAGACTCTCCGTCGTGTGTGTGCTTTGTGAGATTCTCAATTCCCACCCTCTAGCGCTTCACACAGATGGAAATAAGGAGTGGGAGAGAGTTTTAGTGGAAAACCGTTTCTGAATCTCGAAGGAGGGATGATAAAAGGCTTTTCTGTTTTTATAAAATGTTGTTCCTCAAAGAAATGCCGCAACGGCCCAAAGCAGACTGTGGGCAAATGGTCATTTAAGGACAACCTTTGTATTACGTACCGTAATTCCAACAGTGCAACCTTTCTCTCCTCCTGCAGTTCTCGCAACGATAGCCTTTGCCTTCCTGCTCCTACCGATGTGCCAGTATCTAACAAGACCCTGCTCCCCTCAGAACAAGTAAGAGATCTCCCTTGTCCTAGCTGAGCTGCACGTCAGAGCCACGGTCAATTCCTGATTCCACTTCATTTTTAAAACCTGTTCCCTTTTAATCAGTTTCAGCACATCATTGATCACAATTACAATTCGCAGTATTCTGTTTAAAATGAGCTTCTCACAAGTGGCAACTAATTTCAAAAATTTAATTCATTGTTAGTCAATTAAATTGGCTTCGAATGAAAGCAGTTGAACAAGCGCAGTCGTTGTCTAAAATATAAATTCCAATTCCTTCAAACACTCAAACTAGCCCCAGGGCTGGCTGCAGATCAGTGGTGACTCAAGCCTTGTTTCCACGTCCGTGCTCCTAAAACAGTTTTGGTTTTCAGATGAACTGGATTTAAATAGCTGTAGAACAGGAAAATCTCTTGTGTTTTTTTTGTTTTGGAAATGCAACAACGCTGCTGGACTTTTGAGGGGGGGTGGGGGAGGAACTTTCCGCAAGTCTTTAAAAGGTGACATTTTAGATAAGCTTATTTTAAAAAGTGTCATGTTTTTTTATTTTTATTTAAAGAATGCTGCCACGTCGTGGATAGAAAGGAGATCATTGTGCTCTGGTGAGGGTTGTGTGGTGGAGACAGGGTGTGCAGGATGCTCTGCAGCAGTAATGAGATGAGTGTTTGTGTGCTTGTGTTTGCAGAATCTCCTTCGGCTGCTGTGGTAGGTTCACTGCTGCGGAGCTGCTCTCCTTCTCCCTGTCTGTGATGCTGGTCCTCATCTGGGTGCTGACCGGGCACTGGCTGCTGATGGACGGTAAGGCCCTGCACAGCTCCCCTGGTGCTGTGTCTCCACCTGCTGGGCTCGGCTGGGCTGGGCTGGCAGGTAGCGGGTGTGTTGGTCAGCAACACCTACCCCTGCACATCCCCTTCCTGACTGAGCCAGAAATAACAAAGCCTGCTAACCTTAGCTATTCACGGTGGAAACGGCCAGGCCAGTTTTATACGTATATGTGATGAGATGTAGAAATCAGTGTAGTGACTGACTGGTTCACTCTTATGAAAAGACCTGTAACCCTGTGATTTAGTCTTTTATTTCTTTACCTGTCCCTGATGAAGCCTGCCCCATTATATACATGAGCTCGAACCCGCATCAGCTTGTGTTTTATGTACATTTCTTGTTAATACAGTAAGTGTGGATATTTCCATTACTGGTATGTAGATTTCCCTCCTTTTCAGTTCTTTTTAAGTCTTCGTAGAAGCATTTCTCTACGGCCTATATCATCTCCTCATCTTTACGAGAATGCTTTGAGGAGATTTTCATGAGATATCCTTTTATCCTGAGAGAGAGAGGTGCATTAAGTACTTTCACAGACAAAGATTAAATTCTCCATCCCTCTCTGATTAAAATGCCTGCTCTGCGTTGCACTGGAGTGGATTTATAGACTGGAGGTCTCCCTGCTCGGACCCCTCCAACAATAACCCATTCATCAGAATTATCAATGCAGTGCTGCCTCGATAGTTCATTATATTTAATAGAATTAAATAGATTGTATATGCATTTATATAGAACTCCTATTTAAATAGCAACATATGAGATTTGCATTCCGATCTCAATAACTAGTATGACCTGCTGAGCTTTGCTATCCTGCACCAATAATACCCACCCTGCCTGCCTCCTTAAAAAAAAAAATCTCTACAAGGCACAAGCGGATGAAGGATACGGCTGCTTGAAATGCAGGGCTGTAGTTCCTTGGACAGCTTCTTGGCGAGTGATGCCAGAGATGATAGGAACGTTAGATATCGTCTGTGGAGACCTGATGGGAGAGCATTAATTAGTCCCAGGGAAACGTTACAATCCAGGCCAGCTCCCGTTTGTGTGGCATAGCCGGCTGTTTGTTTGTGGGCTCCAGCAGGGTTGACCGAAATTAGAGGTGTAAATAAAACCTCCCTGTCTAAATATAGGCGGGTAAGCAGCTCGAAGAATCCCGGCTGATGTTGTCAACGTGACGAGCTCACGCTCGGGGTAAGAATGTTAGCAGATTAGCTTCGAAACCTAAGCCTGTGGCTTTGTGAGCAGCTAAACACCACACTGATTTGAAGCGCAGCAGCATTGTACTCGGGTAATCTGCTCTGAGGAGCTCTCAGCTGTTTACTGGGGCCTTTGAGGGCCACACCTGTGCAATACAGCAGTCAGTCCCTGAGTGCTGCATGGTGATGATGATGATGATGATGGGATACAGCAGTCAGTCCGAGTGCTGCATGGTGATGATGATGATGATGATGGGATACAGCAGTCAGTCCCTGAGTGCTGCATGGTGATGATGATGATGATGATGATGGGATACAGCAGTCAGTCCCTGAGTGCTGCATGGTGATGATGATGATGATGATGATGATGATGATGGGATACAGCAGTCAGTCCCTGAGTGCTGCATGGTGATGATGATGATGATGGGATACAGCAGTCAGTCCCTGAGTGCTGCATGGTGATGATGGGATACTGCCGTGGGGCTCGCTAGCTGGTGTCTGTTGCTAGAACTTGATCTAATCTCAAGCCTGTTTGCTGTTTGTCAGAACAGTAGCTGATGGATGAAGTGAGACGAGGAACCATTTAAGATACAGATTGTAATGTGTGGTTTGTTTTTTTTAATTGTCTTCAGATTTTAGGACGCAGTGGTATTCTGTGATTCTCGAGTTCGATGATGTGTCTCGTATAATAAAACGGTGTTCAGATGGTGACTGTTAAGAGATTGCTTTTAAATTGGATTCTCATTTTGAGTACTGTGAATGTAGGTCAGTGACACCCGATTGGCTAAGCTATTAAAGGCAATGGCTCGTCTCTCTCTCTCTCTCGCTCTCTCACTCTCACTCTCTCTCTCTCGCTCTCTCCATCCCATGTGTAATTATGCATCACTCTGGTGCGCTAAACCCTAGCTGCTCATGAATAATTCTTCTGATATTCCCTGAACAGAGAGTTACAGCTCTGGCTCGTATCTCTTCATATTAATTTAGAAAGACTCCTTAGTTATTTCTGTAGAAGATTCCCTCTTGATTTCTAGATGCCTGTGCTATAGTTGTTAAAAGTATGCATAAATAACCAAGTTCTCTTTTTAAATATGAAGAAACTTGATATTAAAAACAATGATGATTTTCTATACAGGAACTAGTACTGATAGTCTTACCCAAAGCACAGGCCTTTTTAAAATAAATCGCTGCTGGAACTGCCAAATTTGCAATGGGCTTCCGTTCTTTCATTAGATGGGCATCCAGTGTTTTATCCAATTCCTTTTCTATGTAATCTAGACCAGGTGGGTGGCTGGATTACATGATTTATCTTCCGCTTCCTTTTGTGTTTTTATAGCATCGAACATGACATGCACCCATGTGTAATGCGACCCTCAAAGTGCTTTGATCGGGTACGATTGGGAGCGGTTGTGCTGAATTGTGTGCAGAGATCTCTTGACCGCACTGGGCATTTCTAGAGCAGGAGTACAAATCAGTCGTTTGATCCCACCCTCTGTTAATCTCTGAAGAGATTACATACAGATGAAGGGAGTAGCTGCTTATCCCTCCTCGCTAGCACACAGGCTAAACGTTAATACACCCAGGTCAGTGCTGGTTCACATGCCACAGACACGGAGAGCATCCCTGATCTGCCCTGTTACTAACAGCTGGCCTCTGGTCGAAGTGGCTGTGTAGCTGCACAGTAACACAAAGCTGTCTAGGGAATGGATTGGTAATGGGACTTTGTATCTGAAGAGCTACAGCATCATAGCCAGCCTCTCGTTCTGCAGAACTAGACTGGCCGTGTAGGTTTGCGCGGCGCAAGGATTAATCACTTGGCTGTTTTCAGTTCATATCAACATTGTTTATTTTTAAAAACCTCCATAAACCTTTGAATTGAGTGCGATTTACCTGGTCCAGTCCCTTCATAATCTTGTCTGCCTGATTCCTAGACCATTCATATACAGAACCATGTGGACGAGGATTGAGTTCGTTTAGAACGGCAATATAAAATTATATCTGAACTCCGATTTAGAGACCGCCTTCGTGCCTTGATGTTAAAAGTAGCTGTTTTTAACTTATTTTCTGTAGTTTTATATTTAGATTGATCCCAAAAAAATCAGGTAAAACAAAAAAAGAAACACTGTAGTTTTTGTTAACGGTGTTGAAAATCCCAATGCATTGTTTCAGCGTTAATCTCTCTGTGTGCTTCTCCCCAGCTCTGGCCATGGGCCTGTGTGTCGCCATGATCGCCTTCGTCCGGCTGCCAAGCCTGAAGGTCTCCTGCTTGTTGCTGTCCGGCCTGCTGATCTACGATGTGTTCTGGGTGAGTCCCTGCGTTAGGGCTGGTTCATTCGTCTCCTCTCTAAGGGCTGGTTCATACGTCTGTCGCAGATGAATGCGATACATCGGGCGCAGACCGCAATAAAACCTGTGCCGCTTCACGAGCTGCTGTACGAAGGACGCGTCGTGTCGCAGCCCTTTTGACTTAATTGGCAGAATTGGGAAAAATTTACGTTTTAGGAGATGTGCCGAGTTTGTATCCCTTGTACATCCCTTGAATAATACACACCAACGCTGTTTCTATTATTTGGGCATCTCTATATTCTTTAAGTGAGGGTTTATATAAATGTGGATGTTTACAAACCTCTATTGAAAGTTCCTCAAAGCGTACGACCTTGCAGCGAACGTTGACATTTTTCATCATCCGACCCGTGCGATTTTGAGGTCGCAGACGCATGAGAAAAGGCTGTACGACTTTGCAAGAGAGACACGAGTGTGGATGACGTAATTCCGACCTGTCGCACGGACAGAGACCCTCGACTCTATCGGAGTCTGAAGTGTGAACCAGCCTGAACTCTCGACCGTTTCCTCCCTGCAGGTCTTCTTCTCAGCCTACATCTTCAGCAGCAACGTGATGGTGAAAGTGGCCACGCAGCCTGCAGACAACCCCCTGGACGTGCTGTCCCGAAAACTGCACCTGGGCCCCAACGTGGGCCGGGACATCCCACGGCTATCGCTGCCTGGCAAGCTAGTCTTCCCTAGGTAAGGGGGCAGGGGGTTCCTTTTAAATGTTTACAGCAACTCCTAGAAATAGTTTTAAAGTGCATTTCCCTATATTAAATGGGACATTGGAAAGTGAAATGGTCTTTTGTGTTCAGTGCATGTGTGGTGTGTGTTTTTTTTTTTTTTTTTTTTTTTTTTTTTTTTTTTTGCCTTCTGTCTGCATCAGCAGTTTAATACATTAAATGCAGGTGTTTATTTGACACAGGTTTTACGTTTTTTAAATTTTAAAACTAACCATTTGTGTTGGTGCGCTCAGACGCTCGCTCACTTTTTTGTTTCCTTTGTTTGTGACGGGGATGGCTCACCTTCTATTTTCCACAGCTCCAGTGGAAGCCACTTCTCCATGCTGGGGATCGGAGACATTGTGATGCCGGGGCTACTGCTCTGCTTCGTGCTGCGTTACGACAACTACAAGAAGCAGGCCAACGGGGAGGCGCCCGGCACCCCCAACACCCCGGGGCGCATGAACAAGGTCTCCTACTTCCACTGCACGCTCATCGGATACTTCGTGGGTAAGCAGGAAGGCCCCTTTTGTACGATTTTATTGTCAAATAAACCCTTCTTAGAAAGCTCACTGCTTTCCGGTGGGTGGATGTGATGATGCACTACGGTCACGTTACGAAATACGATGAGTTACAAAACCATCTTTGTGTAACGTGTGATGACAGCAAGTGATCATTTATGATTGACTATTTTGTTAAATGAGATTTGGGGAGGGGGGGGTGAGAGAGAGAAATATATTCACGCCAAGCATGAATCACGCATGCCTGTTTAACATTGTTGGAACCGTTTTGTGGACTGCAAGTTTGTCGCAGTGCATTGTGTTGTAATCGAGATGTGTATCACCCCTCCTCTTCCTTGCATGGAGGATGCTGTGGTTGGAGAGGTGCTCCTGTGGCCTGACTCTCTGTCTCTGCAGGTCTGCTGACGGCGACGGTTGCCTCCCGGATTCACCGCGCAGCTCAGCCTGCTCTCCTGTACCTCGTTCCCTTCACCCTGCTGCCTCTGCTCACCATGGCCTACCTGAAGGTGAGCACACGCACTGAGCCACGCAGGAGCAAAACCTCCAGCAACAAGAACAGTGATAATGACAATAATCTATTCATTTAATTGTCCCTGTATAGGTTTAATGACATTTTTATGTAAACTCATCAACTTTGTTGGCTGCTCCTGACCTGTGTGTGTCTCTAACCTCTGACCCTCCACCTAAGTGGAAAGAAGTAGAGCAAGCTGTGAAAAAAGCAAGGGCTTCATCATCTCCAGGGCCTAATGGAGTTCTGTACTGAGTGTACAAGAGTGTTTCAGGAGTTCTATGAATCCTGTGGAACGTGATGAAAGTGGCGTGGGAAAAACAGGTTGTACCAAGAGCATGGTGCCGAGCAGTTGGAGTCTTTATACCTAAAGAAAAAGATTCTGCAAGCATCAGTCAGTTTCACCCTATTTCCCTATTAAACGTAGAAGGCAAGATTTTCTTCAGCATTATTGCTCAGAGATTGTCAACTTACCTATTAAAGAACTGCTTCATTGACACTTCAATACAAAAAGCGGGCATTCCAGGTTTCCCAGGATGCTTAGAACACATCAATGTGATCTGGCAACAAATTCAATCCGCTAAAAAGGAGAGGAAGGAGCTCCATGTGACATTCCTGGATTTGGCTAATGCATATGGTTTAGTGCCACATGAACTACTTCTAACAAATTTAGTGAAAGCCTACTTTGGAGATTTGCAATTTTGTTTTTCAAATTCAGAATTCAGCACTACATGGCAATGTCTAGAAATTGTTATAATGGCAGGATGCACCATTTCTCCACTGGCTTTTACCATGGCAATGGAAGTAATCATTAGGGCATCAAAATGGGTAGTGGGAGGAGAGAGCTTGGCTTCTGGAATGCGACTGCCACCAATTCGAGCATACATGGATGACATGACAACCATGACTACAACAGTAGCTGGAAGCTTTAATCAGTTCATATGTCAGGAAATGGTTGGGAGTTCCACGCTGTCTCAGCAGAGTGGGACTTTATGGTAAAGGAATACTGCAGCTACCAGTCTCCGCTCCAACCGAGGAGTCTGTGCGCCAAGGTCATGGTAGAGTCATGCGACGAATGCGCAAGGGAGGCAGCACCTGTGTTGAAAACTGGAAGAAAGTGGGCGGCAAAGAAAGCCGTGGAAGTTGAAACACCGAGGATGGACGGTGCCCACTTGAAGACCCCAGAGATGTACCCTACTTAGCTCAATCCAGACGGTTGTCATGCTGATGCGCTGGGGAGACCGCACTGTGGTTGATCCCTGGAGCCAGCATCACAGCCGTTGTGTGTGCTGATGCACTGGGGAGGCAAAATAAGCTGATCCCTGGAGCCAGTATTACACTTCAGCCATCACCACCAGGCAGAAGGATATCTACATCATTAGATGGAAAGAAACGCAAATGGCTGGAGATGCAGATGGATCACATTAGTTTACTGTAAAGCTATGTCGTAGTTGAGTTCAAATCAGCATGAAGTTTTAACATCTACTCCTATGTAATGGAAATCTCTCGACAGTGTGTGTGTGTCTGTCTCTGCTCTAGCTTGTGTGTGTGTGTGTCTGTCTCTGCTCTAGCTTGTGTGTGTCTGTCTCTGCTCTAGCCTGTGTGTTCTCTGCTCTAGCTTGTGTGTGTTCTCTGCTCTAGCTTGTGTGTGTCTGCTCTAACCTGTGTGTGTTCTCTCGACAGGGGGACTTGCGGCGCATGTGGTCGGAGCCCTTCCACTCCAAGGCGGGCAGCTCTCGCTTCCTGGAGGTATGATGGGGCCCCGTGGCCCGCGAGCCAGCCAGCGTGTGCATGGACTGGTGCAGAGAAGCTACTGGGTGCCCAAGGGTTTGTGTCTTGTGGTTTTGTTTTCTCATCTCGCCCAAACCGGTGCTTTTTTTTAAGGCATTAAAGAAATAGGAATTACTTTTACGACGACGAGAAGGAAAGACAAGGAAGGAAGGAAGGAAGGAAGGAAAGAGGACCCTGCGGGCGGTTTTATTCCATTCCGTTTTCTTGTTAAGGAACTCAATCCCTGTGCGGTTTACAAACAAACCCCATTCCCACTCTCTGGACTAGCCATGGTGTCCGAGCCCAGCCATGGAAACTTCACACTGCAGACCACCACCACCTTTATAATTATTATTGTTATTGTTATTGCTGTTATTGTTACATTTTCTTTCTTTTTTTGAAACGGGGGGGGAAAGGCAGATTTAAAGTGATGAACATTTAGCTGCTGGACTGTCAAAGATAAAAGAAGAAGGAAAAAGGGGACCAGAATCTAGTCTTGTCTATAGCTCTCTCTCTCTCTCTCTCTCTCTCTCGCTCTTTGATTTTAATGGAGATTTCCTGTTGCGTGTGTTGACTTGTGTCGTCCCCTGTCCCCCCCAACTGTGACGAGCGGGTTCTGTTGTGGTATGGATACTGCGTTTCAAATTCCCTTGCCACCCAGTGTTGTGTTGACGTGAAACCATAGGTGGTGTGTGTGTGTCTGTCTATATATATATATATGTGTGTGTGTGTGTATGTATGTATGTATGTATATATATATATATATATATATATATATATATATATATATATATATATATTAATTATAATTACACACACCACTCCAAGGCAAAATCATGTTGTGTAGAAGGCTTTGGCTGTCTGCTGTAAATGTAAGCATGTCTAGCGGTTAAATATGGCTTCCTTGTATAGTATAATTCCTATGCCCCAGCCTCTGCCTCACAGTTTTAAAAACAAACCTGTACCCTTTTTTTTCTGTGGGGGTCACAAATTATGATTATGTACTAAAAAACGAAATCATGCGTACGGAGTTTTCAAAGTGAATTTTGTTGCAGTCCATGCATGTATTCCAGCAGTTTAGCCGTATTGTCTCGGGTCTGTTTCTGTCCATTTGTAAACGGCTTCTTCTGAAGTAGTTCAGCCCCTAGCCTCCCCCTCTCCCTTTGTTGAATCACGGACCATGTCTTCAGTAATGTTCTGGCTGTGTGGGGGGTCTCTTCTCCACAGAGTACATTTTAATTGGACACTACTGAATCTGTTTAAGCAAACCATAAACAATGGAAGCCACAATGAAAGGCTGTGTTGTGAGTGTGGCTGTAACCAGGTGGCACTTCATGTCAGCTGGCTTTTTCGTGCGAGAGTACCACAGCACTGGGAGGCCGTGCTTCTGAGTCGGCAGTATGGGTCAGTATTTGTTTCCCCTGACCCCGCGGAGTACTTGGAACAGTCCAGTGCAGCGTGCGTGGCGATGTGTGTGTGAACGTGCTTCGATTTTTATTTGAATACTCAACTCGGGTCTGCACCTGCTCAGAAACTGAAATCAAAACCGAACTAGGGACTGAAAAAAATATATATATTTAAAAAAAAAAAAAAAAAAAGTGGAAAATGTTGTCTTAAGCTGTAATGTGGGAATGTTTTTATGTATTTTTTTTTTTTTTTTTTTTAACATAAGTTCTAGGGGTCATGTTTGGACCCCCCTCCCCCTCTTCAGGTGTAGAGCATTCCAGCCCGTGTCCATGGCTATGTGCACAGGGAGGTTACAGGAGCGCTGTGCTGGGGTGATAGTCTGGGTCCTGCAGCTTTAGCGGGAGTTCAAATCCAATCCGCTTCTCTTCACACAAAGCCCCTCGCTATTTAAACAGCCCCCCCCACCATATAAAAGCTGGTACAAAACCGATAGAATAATGTTCAAAAGATTGATGTCGTCATTTGAAAAGGGAGATCGCATTTGTTTTTTTGGCTCCCATGTCAGTGTAGAGATGGGGACGGAGGGCCTGTGAGCTCGGCATTCCTTTCACCAACGTTACCTTTTTACCAAACTGGCAGCACTCCCTGGTCACGACCTGGAATTCAAACCCGCTGCCCCTCTACAAAGACTGGGTTTGTAAAAACAAAGCGCCTCTCCCTCTCCCAGAAGGTGGCCTGCCTCGCACTGAGCCCGGAGTGTAATGTGTTTCCATGGTGGTGTTCTGCAGCATGCTGCTCATTCCAGTGGATGGTTCTGGGATGGGGGGAGGGATGGAAAGCCCATGGAAGTTGACTGTGTTGTCGGACCCTGTGCTCTCGCTGCAAGGTTAGCCCCTCCTGATTGTGCGTCCTGCACTTTGTTACCAGCACTGTACTGTACTGCACCGCACTTGCAGATCCTGGACCGCACCACTGCTAAGGGCAAGGCAGTGAATATAGTGTTGAACTGATTTTAATGCAAGACTATACAACCACCACCACCACATGTTTCGTTTTGGATAAAGTGTTTGTTTTCTTTCTTTTTAAATGGAAGAGTGGTTTTCTTTTTATCCCATTAATCGTATGGTTTTTGTGCCGTAGAGTAGAAATTACATTTTATACACTTTGGCTCTTTTAACAAGAGCTGTTCTATTCAACAGTGAAATAATGAAAAAAACCGAAAGGAATCTGTAACCCATTGTGTAGTGATCAAGGAACCGCTAACCTGAGCGAAACCGTTTCCTCTTTAACCTCATCAGTTGGGATTCCTTTGTAAATAAAGATGAAATCTAACTGTAAATCTGTGTTTGTGGTCTTTGCTGGTTTGTATCCTTCACAGGGAGCTGAAGGGAAGGGGCTGCTGCAGTGCACACGTCTCTCCAGCTCGGCAGGGTAGTGCTGACTGACCTCTTACAGAAACACTGGGACCAAGTTATGTTCTGTTTGCACCCATGCAGCGTGCGGCTGTAACCTGTGTGCAAAACAACTCTTTTTATAAAGTGCCCTTCACACCATGGCATCACAGAGTGCTGCACAAAGTTCAAAACGAAATGGTTAATGTGGTACTACAAGACACATCAGGTACAACCAGTTATTTAAAAGCACATTCAAAAAAGCATGTCTTCAATTTAGATTTAAAAAGAACCCAGTGTTTCAGCCGGCCTAATGGTAACTGGTTCCACGAGCGAGGAGCCCAGCAGCACTAAGCTCCGGCTGCAGCTGTTTGAAGACGACTTTTTGGAACAACTCGCAGAGTTCTGCGTTTTCTGATCTCAAAGAATCCTTAGGAATATACAGAGTTAGTTCCTGGGGATAGGATGGCCTTATTCCACAAAGTTATGACAGCATCTTTAAAATCAATGTGGTAGCTCACTGGTAACCAATGTAAGGGCCGAAGCACTGAAGTAATGTGTTGAGAACAACCAGTGTGAGAAATGAGAGAAATACATGGAAGCGCTTCTCCCTGAACCCAAGTTGTTTCATAATATTAAAGCTGTTCTGAAAACTCGGGCCTCTATCTCTGTTACTACCACATGCAGCCTTTCCACCTGCCAGCTGAAGCCATCAGTGCAAGCACTTGGGAAGTCATGCTTTTTAAACAGCCAGTCTCTGGACCAATACCATTTTTGTTTTTTGCTGGTACCGTAAATGCTGCTACGCAGAGGAGTTAAACAATGCTGCAATGCACAGTGAAATCTATTTCATTAGGCTGACAATGTGAAGTGCTGCTTTGTTTCAGACCTGAGGGGGACATGCAGATATTTCAGTGAGTTGCAGAGTTCTCACTTCCACTATTCTGTATGTTTAACAACTGCCTACCTGCTGCTCTTCATAGTCTAATGAAGTGCCTGGCCCGGGAACAATTATTTGTAGCTCTTCTAGTAAATGCAAAACGAATGTTTTATTTAAGATCTTGTGATTTCCCTTCTAGTTAAAACTTGAAAGATAAAATACCCAAGAAACAGCCCCACCTGACCAAATACTTAATGAAATTAAAAACTAAAAATGCTTCTCTTCTAAACAAATACAGTTCTTTTAGTGATACCTTGTTTTTCCCCCCATAAACGTTGCATAACTCTGCAGCAGACCAGGAAACTTATTAAATATCATTATTTTATTGAATCATTTTTACAAAAAAAATGTGCGTGTGTGTATACATATGAGGTAATGTGCATAACAACTCAACCTGGCTTTGCAGAAAAATATATTTACACAAAAATAGAAGATTGTTACTAAAACTTGAGCTGTACAGTGTTTTAAAAAGACACTACCTTGCATCCATACTGCACTTGTCATGACATTGATTAGACACAATCTGGCAGCCGCTCTAGCTGTGGTAGTCCTTGAGGATCTGGTTAGAGATTCAAACCTCCTCCCAGTCCTGCTCTAGCTGTGGTAGTCCTTGAGGACCTGGTTAGAGACTCAAACCCCCTCCCCATCCTGCTCTAGCAGCGGTAGTCCTTGAGGACCTGGTTAGAGACTCAAACCCCCTCCCAGTCCTGCTCTAGAAGCGGTAGTCCTTGAGGACCTGGTTAGAGACTCAAACCTCCTCCCCGTCCTGCTCTAGCAGCGGTAGTCCTTGAGGACCTGGTTCGCGATGACCAGTCGCTGGATCTCGCTCGTGCCCTCGTAGATTTCCGTGATGCGCGCGTCCCGGTAGTGTCTCTCTGCCGGCATGTCCGTCACGTAACCCATTCCCCCGAGAACCTGGATCGCCTGCACATTAAACAAAACCAGGACTCAAACAAATCTCAAACTATTTTTGGGCAGTATATTTATGTGATTTTTATGAACGTATTTAAATCAATAGGTGGCAAATCCTCTGACATTTACAGAACTAAATAGAACATATCTGAAATATGCAGCCAGCGTAATAGATCATGTATGTTCTTTATTGGCTGTGGTATGTACTGCACACACACACACACACACAAGAAAACAGAAAGCCCTGGTCCTTCTCATCACTGTGCTGGCGAGGGAGAGGGTGGAGCACCTTCTGTTTCTTACCTGGTGTGAGATGAGTGTGGCAGCTTCAGAGGCAGCCAGCTTCGCCATCGCAGCTTCCTGAGGAGAAAGGAAACACGATCTATAATAGAGAATATCAACAGCCAGAACTGTGAATCACGCCATGGATGTGAATCACTCCCATCGATATCGTGATACTGTTTGAGGAAATGTATCTACGGAAGACTTTCTCAATTATTGAGGATGTTGAGAATGGCTTCTAGCCCAAACGTTCACAGAATTGTATACGTGTCAGAACACAAACTAGCTCTGCCTCCCGTCCTGGTTTTGTACTATTGAAATAACCAGGTGCTAGGGTAGGGGTAGGCTGGCTACCTTGGTGTAGGGCTTCCCATTGTCCTTCAGCATGGCAGCTCTCCAGGTCAGTAGCCGAGCGCCCTCCAGAGCTAGGGCCATGTCTGCCAGCTTGAACTACGAGAGACAAAGAGGGAGGGAGGATGAGGAATTGAAGAGGGTCTGGTTGGGATCCACTCTGAGTCGCATCTACTGTGGCACTGAATAGCCTTACCTGGATGCCCTGCAGCTTGCTGATGGGAGCCCCGAAGGCCGTCCTCTTCTCTGCGTAGTCGACGGCGCAGTCCAGCGCGGCCTGAGCGATCCCCAGAGCCTGGGCAGCAATGCCGACTCGCCCGCTGTCCAGGGTCTGCTGCAGGGGGAGAGAGAGAGGGGTTAGGGACGCTGTGCTGCCGGTGGACCCTACCATCTTTACTACATCGATTTATTGAAACACTTCATTCCGGGACAGACCGGTATTTCTAAAGCTCCCCCACCCTGTCTCCCCTGTTACCATGGCGATCTTGAAGCCCATGCCAGGCTGTCCCAGCAGGTTCCCGCGGGGGACGCGGCAGTCCTCGAAGATCAGGTTGGCCGTGGACGAGGCGCGGATCCCCAGCTTGTCCTCCTTCTTACCCAGAGAGAGGCCGGGGGTGGGCATGGGCACCAGGAACGCACTGATACCCTGAGAGAGAGAGAGGGGAAAGTGTGAGAGAGGGATAGACGTACTTCAAAGCCATAAAAGTGGCGAATGAGAACAACGTTCATCCTGTAATACTGATAAAAGCAACATCCACCGCACCTCTCAACACACACACACAGAGCACCCCCCCAAACCCAGCACTGAAGTGTTAGGGTTCCATCTAGTGGCTGCAGGTAGAAGTCACGCTGTGGGTGTCCTTTATCCAGAACATTAAACACTGGTTGGGGGCACAGCCACCTGCTGTTTCTCAGAGATCTTGTTCCCCCCTGCGTGTGTGTTTGTTGTGCAGTACCCCCGTGTGTGTGTGTTGGGGGGGCGCAGTCACCTTGTGTTTCAGCGCCTTGTCCGTTGTTGCGAAGACGACGGTGGCGGAGGCGTCCCAGCTGTTTGTGATCCAGGCCTTGGTTCCGTTCAGCACCCAGTGATCCCCCTCCAGCCGAGCCACTGTGGAGGCAGCGCCAGCATCACTGCCATTCCCTGAGAGAGTGGGAGAGGGAGGGTTAGAAACCAGCCTGGCACCCCCATCACTGCTTCCTGGGAGAGGGAGGAGGACGGAGAGATAAAGACACCCCCCATCCCCAGCCCTCTTACCTGGCTCGCTGAGGGCAAAGCAGCCCACCTTCTCCCCCGTGGTGAAGGGGGTGATCCACTGCTGTTTCTGCTCCTCAGAACCGAACTTCAGCACCGGACCAAGGTACAGAGACTGAGGGGAGAGGGTCACAGTGAACACACATAATTTCACATTCACAGCTCACTCATACAATCACAGACGCAGACGCACACACAGTCACAGTCACAGCTCACTCACACGATCACAGACGCAGACGCACACACAGTCAAGTCAGAGCTCACTCACACAATCACAGACGCAGACGCACACAGTGCCAGTCACAGCTCACACAGGCACGCAGACCCACGTTGTTGACGCTCATGACCACCCCAGTGGAGGCACAGCCGCGGCTGATCTCTTCCACTCCAATGGCGTACGCCAGGTAATCCAGCCCTGCGCCCCCAAACTGCTCCGGCACCTCCACCGCCATCAGCCCCATGGCCCCCATCTTCCGCACCTGCACAGGGGGCACAGCTGTTACACCTTGAACAAGGAGCCCCGAGATCTCAACACCCGCTCCCCAGAGCATTCAATAAAAACAAAAACAACACATTTCTCATTAGATCCCAGAGCTACAAAGTGAAGGATTGCAGTAAACGTACATGATCAAGGAATTGTATTGTTTTGTGGAAAATGAACATAATGCGGGTCACTGCATCTTTATTCCAATCTCCCCTCCCCTCTCCTCTCCCCCCTGCCCTCACCTGCTCGGCTGGGTAGCGGTGCTCCTTGTCCAGCTGGGCAGCGATGGGACACAGCTCTCTGTCAGCGAAGTCCCTGCACGTTTGCCGCAACATCTCATGGGTCTCGGGCAGCTCAGCCATCTGATAGACTGTGTGGAGCCGCCGCAGGGAGCCTGGGAGCAGGGCTGAGGAGAGAGACAGAGAGGGAGACAGGAGTTAACAAGGGAGGGGGTGAGGGGAGCAGGGCTGAGGAGAGAGACAGAGAGGGAGACAGGAGTTAACGAGAGAGGGGGTGAGGGGAGCAGGGCTGAGGAGAGAGACAGAGAGGGAGACAGGAGTTAACGAGAGAGGGGGTGAGGGGAGCAGGGCTGAGGAGAGAGACAGAGAGGGAGACAGGAGTTAACGAGAGAGGGGGTGAGGGGAGCAGGACTGAGGAGAGAGACAGAGAGGGAGACAGGAGTTAACAAGGGAGGGGGTGAGGGGAGCAGGGCTGAGGAGAGAGACAGAGAGGGAGACAGGAGTTAACAAGAGAGGGGGTGAGGGGAGCAGGGCTGAGGAGAGAGACAGAGAGGGAGACAGGAGTTAACAAGGGACGGGGTGAGGGGAGCAGGGCTGAGGAGAGAGACAGAGAGGGAGACAGGAGTTAACGAGAGAGGGGGTGAGGGGAGCAGGGCTGAGGAGAGAGGCAGATGGGGAGAGGGGAGAGAGGGGTTAAATGTGTAAATCTGGCTAAGTAGGTGACGGGTCACACAGGCTGCATTCTGTTAGCCAGAGCCTGCTGCTGTCTGTCAGTCTGTCTGACGTCACACACAGATTCTAGAGAAAACTGTCTGGGGATTTTTTTTTTTTTTTTGTATTATTTTACAGCTCATTAAATGATGTGTGTGAATCATTTTCACATCAAATGAACCATTAAGAGTAAACACCCATATAAACAGTATTCCATTTATTAATGTCTGATGTCATTGATATTAACCTTATTGTAACCCTATGCATCACTTAGCACGGATTTCGTCCATCACATTTGTTTAAATAATTGATGTATTTTACATTGCGTTCCCAAGGCTGTTCACAGCTTCACTGTAGACAGTCTTGAACAAAGAAGACTATGTGGGAATCTCATTCAAGTATTCACAATTCTACAAGGTATTGACAATGTCGACCCAGGGGGCTTTTTCGACCTGAAAAAAGAAACAAGGACCAGAGGTCACAAACAGAGATTAGATGAAGGGGTATTCAGAACAGAAAATAGGAGGCACTTTTATACACAGAGAATTGTGGGAGTCTCAAACCAACTCCCCAGTAACGTTGTTGAAGCTGACACCCTGGGATCCTTCAAGAAACTGCTTAGAGATCTAGGAAGAATAAGCTACTAACAACCAAGCGAGCGAGATGGGCCGAATGGCCTCCTCTCGTTTGTAACCCTTCGTATGTTGTTATGATAAGATGTCGTTCGCCTCCGCTAACAAGGGGGCTGCAGTAGTTTTAGTGGTTAGTTGCATTCGGGTTAGCAGGTCACTCGTGACCTCTGCATCGTCTCTGTGGTTCAGAACCGCAGCACAGCATCCCGCAGTAACTTTTCAAAGCTGCGCACATTTCTGTGGGTGGAGTGGAGTGACGTCACGCAGTCTCCGCGAGTCTGTGCAGAACTGCGCTATAAAAACACGAGCAGTCACACGGTTACAGTGACTGCCGTGCTCTTTGCACTGTGAACCACGCCACTGATAACAAGCACGTCCGCTCTTCATGTTACTCTGCAGAAACTTTAATAGCACCGCATTGAGACGGACATCCATTCCGACCAGTACAGTAATTCATGCAAAAAAAAAAAAAGTTATCTATCTGATTTATACTTTCGCGGCATATATATATTGAATTACTTTATATAGCTACTGAAACACAACTGTACACATGCATGCATTATTATATATTAACTATTGACATGTTTCATAATGTTACAGTGCAAACGCTGCTCGCTACCTCCTCCCCGTTTATTATTCAATAATATAGTTCATGTAAGAACACACCGCTGTCATGACTGATATTAATATTTCACACCGCCCGTTCCATGCAACGCTGCGCATTCACGTTATATATTACACCCTGATTCCGTTTACAAGAACGATGTTCTAATGAATGTATCAGATATTATTATTATTATTATTATTATTATTTCTGACCTTTCCGCGCACAGAGGAGCAGTGCCGCCATCTTTAAAAGTGCAGAAGTTGACGTGCGTCTCTAAGGACTGTTTCCGCTTCCGTCAAGCGTTGCCCGTTTCAGGAAAGGAAGTTCTGCTCGCAAGGACAGCGCTGTCACCTGGCTCAGCATGAGGACCGCATTCATTTATGGTACGAGTTTCAATGGAAAAAACAAACCACCATCCTCAAGAGCGTAACCCAGCCGCCATTCACAAATCACAGAGCTGAGGACATTGTTTTAAAAGCTTCGTCCAGCAGAGGGAACTGTAGCCCCACACAGAAACAATTCCACGCGGGACAGTGCAGGATATGGTATATCACGAAGTTACGTCACTCATTTATAGCATTCTATTCAGGGGCAGTGGGTGCTTGTTAAGGTTGCTTGAATAATACATTATTTGTGTTTTTATTTTCATTGTGCAACACAAAGTACAAGGTATCTATAACTGTAACTGAACAGGATGTGCGAATGAGACTAATGTGGCCTATGAACAGAACAGACATGTCCCGTTTTCAAGTCAGTACTGTGCAGAATGTCTTCAGGGGTTAGTGAAGCATCCTTCAGACCCCCTCCCTGTGTTTATGAGGTTTACAGAGTCCACTTCTACATGCTCTGTAACAGAGAGGACCCACACTAGGACTCTGAAAATCAAAAGTTCTCTTTATTACTGTTCGTGTGACAAAATAACATTTTATACAAACACCTAAAACATGAACCGACAGGAATGTTACAAAATACAGAACTTTTTTTTTTTTTTTTTTTTTAACCCCAAAGGCCCAGACACAACGGTGAGTTAATGTAATTCCACGTTCTTTAAAAAAAAAAAAAAAAATACACTGCCGCCTTACTCAAAATAACACCAAACCACCCTTTCCTAAAGCATGCCGCCAAAAATATATGAGAAAACTTGTCGTCTCCTTTTTCTTTAAGAATCACATGAAAAAATAAATGCACTTTGTACAGACTATGTCTGCTCTACGAGTTCCACAAGATGCTTAGAAACAGACGCCCCCCGAAAGTGTTTCAATAGGACCATCGTCGCAGGAACGAGGGCAGCACCCCGCTATTTACAGAGATGATGGGGTGACTGGCAGTTACTGAGCTGTTTAGGGACCCCAGGCAGGCAACACCTCTCTCTCCAATACAGCTCAAAACATTCTAGCAGTGCCATTATTTACTGTGAAGTACCATCCTGCCCACGAATTAAAACAGGTATTCCTGTAGTCCCAGCTTGCATGTGTTCTAAGTACGGATGAGCACAGATATAAAATAACTAAACGCAGGCATTAGAAGCCTTCCTAAATCCGGATGCTATTTATGCAGCCGACGGGGTTCCTAGGGTTAAAAAACAAACAAACAAAAAAATGACACAAACTATAAGAGCACCTTCACAATGTTGGTTTAGGCATTTGGTCTTTGAACTAACACAGCGTGCTCTTGGGTCTGTCTGACAATGAAGATATTTACATAATGGTAGCCTTATATACAGAAGAGGGGGCTCCGTCCTCCCCCATGCTGGGGGGTGAGGACAGGTTCACTCCTGCAGCAGCTTTTGGATAGCTGATCTACTTTCACACAAGGGCAATAGCTTGAGGTCAAACTCTCTAAGGTGTTAAAAGGTAATAAAAAAAACACTCCCACTTCCAGCTTGTTCAAATTCGTATTTCTTTTTTTTCCTGCCTTGTCTTTTCATCCACGCCGCTCACAATACGATACACTCAGAAGCCCAGTTTTCTGTGCTGCCGCTAACGCACGGGTAACTAGCAGGTAGCGAGCAGTGACAGCAGCTACACAAGCAGAGTGCTGTCCATCCAGAGACAGTGAAGCAGCACAGGAGAGGCCACAATGAATCTGTCCCGTACACTGCAGCAGGGTCCCACACAGTTTAAAGCTCATGATTAACAAGACTGAAAGTGCTCTTCATGTCAGGGGCAGATGACTGCCTCTCAACAGCTTACCAGCACCTGGCATGTGTGTGTGTGTGTGTGTGTGTGTGTGTGTGTGCACATGTACGTGTACGTGTGGCACCGCTGTAAGAATTGAACATTTGTTACCCTGGATAAGCAGGTAATCAATATCAAAGCTACTGGCAAGCCCAACACCGTGTGCTTTAGTGCTGACCTATCTTGCCTTGCCGTCAGTCTGATATCAATGACTGACGGGTGTAACAAGTGTAACTTTCACATGGAGCAGCGGTGCTGTGGAGGGGGATGTGAACATTCAGCCATTAACTGCAAAATTATTTTTATGAAAATAGGACAGTGGCCTCCAATGGGTTACATTAAATAGGACAGTGGGCTCCAATGGCAATTGCTGAGGTCTCCTCTCAGTGCAGGCACACTGTAGCACCCGCCTCTCCCAAGTAACCCACCGCAAATGGAAAAAACAGATACAGCAGCGTCAGTGCTTGCTGTCAAGACATCAACATTGCATTCAGCGACAAAGAAAAAAAAAAAAAAACAGGAAATAACCTCATCAACACCAAATGTAAACACAGACAAAAGAAAGTCTGCAATCACTTAAACAAAATTGAAAAAGCACAAGATATTCCAGTTTAAAAGTTCATACAAGGAACAAACTTCAATTTCTTCAAAATTATTACAAGAAACAAAAACGTACCGCAGACAGCAACTATAAATAGCATATTGTAACTTATTTTTTTTGTTAGTTTTTTTAAATATTAAACCGCAGTCCATCAACATGTGTTAATCTGTATCAATTCCACTGTAGTTAGACTGCAGCTGTTTTCCCAGGTGGACGGGCCCCATCACCCTTACACCCCCTCACACTCCCAGGTTGAGAGAACGCAGTGTTCTGGTACTGCTGCGGCTTGTCAACCGCCACTTACAGCAGCTGCTATGAATGAAAAGAAAACAACGGATTGTAATTAGTCGTGGCTGTTTAAATGGCTACCTCACACTTCACTGAGTTAGCATGAAAACCCAGGCAGTGTGAGCGGACCTGCTCATCTCACTCACATGCACAGGCAGAGTGAAGCGACGGAGGAGGCAGTCTGATCAAAACACTGAGATCCAGGGATTGGGCGGCAGTGAGCACAGCTGCTGGACCTGCTAACTCTTCAGGTCGTCATCCAGTCAGTAAAACCGGGTAGTACTTGTGGAGGGGGAAGAAAAAAATAAAATAAAACAAGACATCTGTTAAGAGGGTGCTTTAGAGGCGGATTCCAGCAGCGAGACAGAGCCACACTGAGATTCATCACGAAGAGTCATCACCACAGCTGATTTTAATAACAGGATGCTGCTCTCGCAACAACTTCCTCTTCCATGTACACAGATTCAGAGTGCAACAGGGAAATGCCAAAGCGCCTTCATTTCACACATGGCTAACAGAAATATGTTAAAGTGACATCGCAGCTGAATAAAACTTCTAGAATCACACGTCTGGTAACTGATTAACTATGACTGCACAACCAAGGGCTTCTATAAACTCTTAAAAAGGTGAACCAAGATCCCCCGGGGGCCGTGTCTGGTACTGGCTGGCTGAGGGGGAGCTGCTGTGTTCTCACTGCTACTGCTCGGACACTGCTGGTTTAGATCATTTCCAGCCACTGCAGAACCACAATCCTGGGTCCTTTTGGGGGAGAGGGAGGATGGCACCAGGCTTCCTGCAGAATCGGAGCTGAGGGAGGGAGGGAGCAGGGAGTCCACAAGGTTGTCAGCGGGAGAGCAGTCTGGAATGGCTTGCGTGGAGGCTGGGAGCTTGTTTACATTGGAGTCTGGCTGTTGGAAGAGCCACTGCACTTGTAGCCAGCCCTGGCTACTGGCCCCCATTGTAAGCGTAGTCTGCCTTGTTGTGCATTATCAGTTTGTTATCCACGAAGTAGAAGCTGTCCGATCTGGTCTCGTAAGGGTGCTCCACCATTAGGCGAACTGAAAGAGACGGAGAGAGAGCAGGGACACTAGACATTAATACCCCAGTCTCATACCCTAATACTGTCGCTACTAAGTCTTTTTGTTAGCTGTCTGCCCCTAAAGAAACACATCAATAAAAATCGTGCGGGATCTACAAGATGTGCATTTATGATTTGACTTGGTAAACGTTCCTTTCTAAAGTGTATGTCGTTGTTTCTATCTGTATGTATAATGTTCTGGAAGCGTGTTCTATCGAATGTCAATATTTAGTATTCACAGGCACACTAATAAAGCAGTGTTAAACTGAAGTGCAGTGGGAGAGCACACACACGTACTCTGGTCCTCTGGGAGCTGTGGGAACTCGTAGATGTGTTCGCAGGTGTTGCGGCTGTTGGGAATGCAGAATCCGAAGTCAAAGTCAAAGTTCTTCAGCAGGTGCTCCCGGAAATAGTGACGCTCAATCATCCGGAAGCTGTTCACAGGCCGGTCTCCCACAGTGAACTCCACCCTGAGGAGAGGCACAGTGTCGTCAGGGTGAAACACACACACACACAATAGATAAGCACTACAGAAACAGAAACACACGCAGACTACAAATGGCATGCCTACATTCTACATAAAAAAAGAAGAGAGGAGACAATAGAGGTAAACAAAAAAAAATTAAAGTTCACCCTGGAAATCAGTCAAAGTGGTGTCAGTTCAGAGTGACAGACAGACAGACAGACAGACAGACAGACAATCAGCCCTGTGTCCCCCACAAGGAAGCATCACTCACGTGGCTCCGACGGTCCGCAGCCTCAGGAAGGCGGGGGTGAACTGGTACCGAACGAAGCGGCCGGCACTCGAGTCTGCACCTCCATTCTCCTCCTCATCCTCCTCCTCCAGATCTGAAAACACAGGCAGGAAGGCAGGGCTCAGACTCAACTGCACTGGAGCGGAGGCGCCCTTACAGTACAGAGGAAGAGATACATCGCTGGGGATACTTTACACTACAGGGTGCTGCTTTAACCAAACTGAGACATGGCAAAGTACAGTACATTATTATACACACACACACACACAAACATCACGTTCGCACTGCCTGCACAGACTAGCGTGTAAGCGTCCAGTCTGTGATTTTCTAAGACTCTTGTTATTAAGCAACAACATAATTCTGGATAATCTGAAAGGACTGAGAATGTGGGACACACAGCAGGCTCCCCATCTCTATGGACACATGTGAATGCACTGCGCATTGCATCTGGTGCAGTAGAAGACAGCAGAAAATGAAACACTGTGTTTAATCCCTCTGTGTGTCTGTGGGAGTTTAAATGCATGAGTTTCTCTCTTAATCCCGGTCTCCCACCCCTCACATACCTGAACTGGGAGGCTTGGCAATTTCAAACAGGACCGTCCCCGTTTCCAAATCTCGGATCTTAAACCGAGTGAAGTCAATGTTGTAAATGTTGTCCTCCGGCTTACATAAATAATCTGAAATCGAATCAGAAGAAAAATAAAACAATAAATAAATAAATAAATAAATATCTTGTCACTGCTGTGCTGAGAATCCTGTGGTGCGGCTGCAGCCATGGAAGCGGTTTCCCTCGCCAGGTCCCTGATTAAACTCAGACACAGCAGAGTGGAGGAGAGCAGGAAAGCTGCGGGTGGCGATTACACCAAGGCTTACTCCATGGCTACATTTATGCAATTAAACGCGGTTCAGTCGTGAGGCACAAGCTAATGATGATGACGCCTTTCCCTTCTCTGAACTGTGCTCTCACTCTACCTGCGCAGAGAATGCTTTACTAAACTATCCTCGGCTCAGGCTGCTCGTATGCTTTTGTGAAATGAGGTTCAGGCAGTGGAAAGAAAGCTCCGGTCTCAGGGGAGCAACATAGCCGAGAGGACTCTGGGCTTACAGGAGAAGAGCGAGACAGACAAGAATCTGCAAACAGAAAATAAATATAAAAGTGCTGAGAATTTGGGTAAATGGAATCTAGGATGGGCAAGGCTTGAAAATCTCAGGCAATTCATTTCTGCGTATTAAAACAGAACACAAATCCAAGATAAAATATTAAAGAAAAAAAAAAAAAAAAAAGCAGCAGCTAACCTATACTGAAAATGGTCCGCACTCAGCTGGGTTTGAAAATAACCCTGGGTGTATAGATCAGTACTACAGGTGGAGCAGGAGAAACTGCACTGGAATCAACAACTGTCTCATTATCAACCCCAAATCTGCACAGAAACCTGTTTGTGGGGTTTACGGTGAGAGAACACTGATGCTCATAACAAGGGCACTGGCCTCAGTATGTGGGGGAGTCGTCCGCTTGGCTCTCATGTTACACCCAGGTGTCCTTGGCACTCTCTACTTCACAGCACAAAAAGCCATTATGTAAGATTTTCCTCCAGCGTGGAATCAGGCTTGTTTCCTAAACAATCTCAAGAGGGAAACTCCCTTTAAAAGAACAGATTCAGCAGAAAGCAGATCTGAAAAGCTGAACCACACAGACCGCCTTTCATACTGCTGAGAAGAGAGGCGTGGGAGGTCTGCTAACACTCACCATTCAGTCTGCTTAGCTCTACCCACCTGGTCACACTGTCACCCAAACCACTGACAAGTATCCCTTTATATCTGCAAGCATAATGCAGTCCTCTTTCTTGCATTTCATATGGTATATGCAGTTAACACAAAATACATTTAGGTGGAGATACTCGCCCCTTAGGGTTTAAACTGTACTTAAAATCCACAATTCATTGCCAAAGACACACACCTCTGTAGCCCATACATTTGCACAACCGTCTCGTGGTCTTAAAGAAAAGACATAAAACGTCCACTCAGTCACACCACTCAGTACCCAGTGACTGGCGCTCCAGGTCTCCTCACTGTTTCAGCCTCTAAATACCCCGCAGGGTTCCAATCCCCACACTCACTGACCCTGTGAGAGCCCTGCTGCTGGGTCAATGCAGGC